>NC_138771.1:375793948-376058948 GCF_965119305.1 Pelophylax lessonae
AATATGAAAAAAATCCAAACTATGAATAAAAATTGATTTAAGGATACCTACTGTACGAAAGTCTTCCTCGAATTTATAAGCCCCACCTCCAGTGGCACACAGAACCGTGTGAAGAGTTGAAAATTTTTTATCCCTTGCCATTTGAATAAATGTTGGTAGATCATGGGTTGGAAAACGAATAAAGTGCAGATTTCCCCTTCTTCCAAACATTGTTAAGTCTTTCAGCTCCAAGTGAACATCTCGTATGCCTGTGGAGCCATAGGCTATATTGGAAGTCAGATATTTACGTATACTCTTTAAGCTTTCTACTTCCTCCTGCTCTTCTTCTGCTGTAATGTCGATCGGTTCAAAATAAGCTAGCTTTACTAGTGTGCCACCAATGTCCATGCCAAACCATGGGAAAGCTAAGGAAAGGAAGAAAAAACAGTCAGAATATTTACACTTTGTTACTACTTTATTTTTTTACAATAAACATTCAAACGCCAAATAGGTTTAGTAAGAGGATCATTAAATCTATACGTATGAAATGGTAATAGAAAACAAACAATAAAACATTTGTTTTGTTTTGATTTTATAAAGTATATGTATAACCACATTTTTCAAAAGAAGTACAAAAATTATTAAACTGTCACTTTATTTTTTTCAGTCCTTGACCCGTTATGGAGATTTCCCAATACTTTCTGTTTCAGAGACACAACAGGAAGTGCGAGAAAATACTTACAAAGCAAGAATTCCCCTCCCAGACATTTGAAGATTTACTGTCACCTTCTGTTCTGGAACCATCTCTAATACAGGATACACACTGCAAGCTAAGAGCTGAAGCCAGCTGTGCCAGACCTTTCCCAGCTCCAGTACACACTAGAGGGGCACAGATGATTAGAGATGGGCTCGGCGTGTTCGAGTTTGCATGTGCCCGATCCTGCCAGGAAGCCAACACTGCACTCTGCTAATCACAGGCAGGGAGACATTTTCCCAATCTGTTCGCTAATCACAGGCAAGGAGACATTTCTCGATCAGCAGCTAACAGATTGGGCAAATGTCTCCCTGCCTGTGATTAGCGGAGTGCTCTGTCGACTTCCTGGCGAGATCAGGCACGTGCAAACTCGAACATGCCCAAGACGGTCTCTATAGAGGATAATCACTGCTCTCCACTTTACGCAGACTGAGAACTGAGTGATCTGCAGTCATGTGTCATGGTCAGCTTAGAGCCAGTGAGGGAAAGCTGTAGCATCACACTGATGCTGCAGCATGGAGGGAAGTATGTATATTTGTTTTTTTTAACACACCCCATTCATAGTCTTTAAAGTGGTTGTAAACCTCACACATAAAATATGAACAAAAGCAAATCATTCTATAGTGTATACTTGTCTCAATTCAGAGCACTAAGTGTCATTTCCATGTGCTGCCCGTTCCTCTGCTATCAGTATGAGTCACTTCTGACAAATTTTCCTGACACCAAGAGTAAAAAGGTAACAGGGGGGGGGGGGGGGGATCTCCAGCTGATTGACAGCCTCATCTTTATTCCTGTGTTCAAGGGTGATGCATCCCTTCCCTCCAATAAGCTGTCAGAGCTCTCCTCACTGAGATCTGTCAGTTCTTCACCCCCTTTTATCTGACAGTTCAGACAAGCTTTATAAATTCTGGACTTTGAATGGCTGTAGAGAAGAGAAGACTGCAGATAAATAGGTACAACTTATACAGGAGGATTTGTTTCAGCTCTGTGTATCACCTGAGGGCAGTCACTTCATTCGGTATATGTAAGGCCCAGGTTTGCACTAGCTGCGGCGGTGGCTCGCAGCAGGGGGTCCGGTGCGTTCTCCATTTCAGGTGTGAAATCAGGCCCAAACTTTTTACCCTTTTTTTTAGTGCGGACCGCGGCCACCCCGGAGCTCTGAACTAGCTCCACTGAGAACCGGTCACACTCTCCTGTCATGCGAATTAGATGCAGGGAAACCCACATTCAATTTGCATAAGTGTGAACCCAGCCTAGGGGTTTGCAACCATTTTAACTTTAAATAGTTGGTCTGGGCCAAGCTGGATAAGCAGCATCAGTTACATACAGTATACAGTGCTGCGTTCTGGTAGTGGCATGGGGACTTCCTGTCCCGCTTCCTGGACAAAATAAAAGCGGATTTGGCTGTGGATCACAGGAGTGCAGTTTGTCATGTACTAAGTGACCCATTTTCAGCAGACAGTGGGCTAAAGCCCGTTGTTGGCTGACATCACAGAGCTGGTCCAGGTTTGGGCAAGATTGCGGCAATAGAGGCGGGGCCTGCCTACATGCCTGGACGGGCACCCGGCTCAGCTCTCCCCTCCACAGCCCAGCGCTGGTTTGGAGGATACGCAGGACAGTCAGCAGCTCTCTGTTCACAAAGCTGTGAGAACCGAGCAATCAGTGGTGTTAGATCGCTCAGTTCTCAGTGTTAGAGGCACTGTGGGACCGATGCTGCATCCACCTAGGTAAGTATGATTCCTAAAGCATAGCTCTACTTTTGTTGAGAAAAAAACATTCCCCTCTGTGTGATCTCTGTACATTACAAGGATTTTAACACACTTTATTGCAGATTTCTACCTTTTGTTATTCTGAAGAAATCATTGTTTGTTCCTCTCTGTACTGAGTGGGTCAATTGGTAATGGTTTCATAATTATCAATCAGCTGTGGCAGCTGCAGAGCACTAATGAGGAAATCTGCTGGGCCCGCATCCCTTTAGACGTGTTCCTATTGGGAGTATCTCACCAAAAATGACATTTTTGTTGGAGGGGATGCCAGAAATCTGACTTGTATCTTAGGCTGGCCATACACAATACAATTTTCTGATCAATTTTCTTGAAATTTACCTTCAACTATGTAGTACAAAGGTCTGCCTAATTAGATACAAGTGAAAGTGTTGTTTAGCTTTGACCTCATATGATGTGGTTTCTGGTAAATCTAACAGAAAGTGTACAACAAAAGTTGAACATGTATGGCCAAGCCTTAGGCAGACTTCTAAGAAAATTGGTGAGCCAATCACACAAGCAGGAAATTATGTTTCTGGGGTGTGGTCAGTGCACATTCTGTGTACAGAACAGCTCCAGGTAGCCATTATTGCATTGCATTTTCAGAAAATTACAACAGCTGCAGATTGAAAGGGAAAGGTCATTTTTAATAACATTCAATTACAATATGATTTGTGTTGCAATTGTATATGCTATATTGTTTTTTCTTTGTTATTTTTTTCCCCCATGAAAGTGGAGTTACCCTTTAAGGAAAAAAAAAAAAAAAACCCATACATCTCTTTGAGGTCGGGCTAAGTGTGGATCAACCATTCACAGTAAGCTTTGTATTTTTATTAATAAACACAAGGCTTCCTCAGAATGGGTGAGGATCATGTCATCTGCCCATCTCCCCCCCCCCCCAAAAAATACAGCGTATAATAAAGATAACCATTTTACCAAGTGGTCTAACCACTTGACGGCCGCCTAGCACAGATTTACTATGGCAGGCAGCCGCTCCTGGGCAAACCGATGTAGTGCTACGTCGCTCGCTCAGGAGACTCTAGGGGGCACGCTCCTGCCCGTCAGTCGGGAAGCCATTGTGTGTGACCGGTGGCTCTGATGGCCCCCAGCCACTCGCGATCTCCCCCCCGCTGATGGAGAAGGATGAACGGCTGTGTTTACATCATTCTCCCTGAAGTGATCACAGAGCCTATGTGATCCTGCTATATAGGATCGCATGTCTCTGTGATGATCTCACAAGCCCAACCTCCCCACAGTTAGAATCACTCCCCTAGGCTTACATTTAACCCCTTGATCACTAATAGTATTAACCCCTTCCCTGCCAATGGCATTACTACTATAAGAGTGCATATTTTTAGCACTGATTACTGTAGTAATGTCACTGGTACCCCTGAAAGTGTCAAAAATGTCAGTTAGGTGTCCGATCTGTCCGCCGAAATGTCGCACAAAAAAAAAAAAAAAACGCAGATCGTCGCCATTACTAGTTAAAAAAAAAAAAACAACAATAAAAATGACATAAATCTTTCCTGTAGTTAGTAAACGCAATAACTTTTGCGCAAACCAATCAAAATACGTTTACTGCGATTTTTGTTTACCAATAATGTGTAGTAGAAAACAAATTGGCCTAAAATGTTAAAAGATTGATTTTTAATTTTTGGGAATGTTATATATCAGAATGTGAAAATATTTTTTTTTTTCTTTTTTCAAAAATTGCCACTTTTTTTTTGTTTATAGCGCAAAAAATAAAAATCGCACAGGTGATCAAATACCACCAGAAGAAAGCTCTATTTGTGGAAAAACAAACACATCAATTTTATTTGGGTACAGCGTCGCACAACCGCGCAATTGTCCGTTAAATTCACGTAGTGCTGAATCGCAAAATAGGGCCCTGGTCATTAAGCAGCAGACTTCCTTAAGTGGTTAATCAGGGAGAAAACACATCTGTAGAAAAGATAAAACAGCAGTAGTCACTTACATGGTTTCTTTGCATCCTTGATTTTCATCCTTGAGCCGATCCTTGAAGCTTTGCTTCCTGTAGACAGAAGATGCAGAGTCACTCATTCAGTACTGCAGGTAAAAAGAAGACGACACATGTACTTTGTACTGAATCCTCCCCACTGCTACAAGTCTATCAAACCCCCACCCAATACAATGAACACATCACACCCCGACTCCTCCCTCTATCATCACACATACAAACAATCACAACTTCCTCTCCTGACACTGCGGACCGGAAATGGCGTCCTCCTTGTACCGCAAAGCCCGCTGGGATGTGTAGTCTCTGGAACCTTCTGGACTCTACATTGCGCTATTTCTAAGGCCTCGGAAATGGCTGAGCGCTGGCAATCTGTAGAAGTAGAAATAGAAAGGTGTACCTGTTGATAGGGAATATGTTTATGATGAGAGGAATGGAGGTGGAAGGTTATTGCCGGACGCTGCACATAGAATACACATAGCACGGATACGGGCAGCGCTCGGCTCTCCGTTCTGTCATATCCGCGGACGGTGCTTGGATGCAGATGACGCCAGGTCTGCCTCCGCCAATCAGAAGCGGCGGGGGGGATGGAGCCAATGAGGAGGCGGAGGTGTTGAGTGTTGGTGGGTTGTATGAGAGGGAGATGAAAGGCGGGTGATAAGAGGAAAGGAGTCATAGCTTCCATAATGACTGTCATTCCGAGCCAGCCATGTCTTCTCTGTGTAATATCAGGCTTCTTCCTTATAAACCACTGGATGTCATTTTCCTTTTCATCTCCTTGCCCTTTATACAATCTGATATTTATGTTTTTCTTTTTATTATTAAAAAACAATCCCTTTATTGCAGGACCCAGCCCTGTACTTCCATCATTCTCATAGGTGAGCGTGATATTCCCTCCCTGCTTGAAGACTTCTGGGTAGGGATAAGTTCAAGTAAGGCCCCTTTCACACAGGGAGTCTGTCGGCAGACTCCGTTTATCTCAGCAGGGGATCGATCCGCCGATCCCCCGCTGAGCAGGCGGGTGGCAGCTGTGTCTCCGCGCTGTGTGCGAAGACACAGCTGTCAGATCCCGCTGTTCTCTATGGGAGAATCGGATGGGAACATAATGTCTGTCCATTCAAATCCGATCCAATCTGCTGGACAGATGGAAAATAGGGTTTCCATCCGTCCAGATTTGACGGATGTCAAATGGACATCAGGGATAGGCACGGGCAAAGGCTGTGGCGGACATTTTCCAAAGTACAGACCTTAGTGAAGGACACCAAGGTACATTTCATAATAAAACCACCAAAAAACACTACTCTCTACTAGGGTTAAGGCCCTTCTCTAAAGGTGGATCTATGGGGATCCTTCTCTAAAGGGGAATCTATGGGAACCCTGGCCTGCTCTAAAGGGGGATCTATGGGGACCCTGCTCTGAAGTCCCCATAGATCCCATTTAGAGCAGGCCAGGGTCCCCATAAATCCCTCCTTAGAGCAGGGTCCCCATAGATCCCTCTTTAGAGCAGGGTTCCCCATAGAGCCGCCTTTAGAGCAGGCCAGGGTCCCCATAGATCCCCTTTTAGAGAAGGGTCCCCATAGATCCCTCTTTAGAGCAGAGTCCCCATAGTTGCCCCATTAGAGCAGGGTGCCAATAGATGCCCCTTTAGAGAAGGGTCCCCATAGAATCTATGGGGACCCTTCTCTAAAGGGGATCTATGGGGACCCTTGTCTGCTCTAAAGGGAATCTATGGGGACCTTGGCCTAGCCTGCTCTAAAGGAGGATCTATGGGGACCCTGCTCTAAAGGGGTATCTATGGGGACCCTGCTCTAAAGGGGGATCTATGCCATTGATCCCCCTTTAAAACAGGGTCCCCATAGATCCCCCTATAGAGCAGGCTAATGTCCCCATAGATCCCCCTTTTAGAGCAGGGTCCCCATACATACCCTTTAGAGAAGGGTCCCCATAGAACCCCCTTTAGAGAAGTGTCCGACCCTGCTCTAAAGGGGGTTCTATGAGGCCCCTTGTCTAAAGTGGATCTATGGGGACCTTGGCCTGCTCTAAAGGGGGATCTTTGGCATAAATCCCCTTTTAGAGCAGGGTCCCCATAGACCCCCCCTTTAGAACAGGCCAGGGTCCCATTCCCATTATAGATCCCCTTAAAGCAGGCCAGGTCCCTTCCTCCCCCATAGAATCCTATTAATAAATCACTTGACTTTAATACAGTTCTTATTACTTTTCCTACCTTAGGCTGCCACTGTCTCGAGTCCTCCAGCCTCTCCAGTCCATTCCCCAGTACAGAATCCAGTCCCCCCTGCTTTAAGAAGAATATATTCTGAATCCCAGTGTTCTCCCGCGCTGCACACAGTGCACAGAGAGACTCTCACAGACAGTCCCTCCCTCCCCCAGCCAGGGCCAGGCCCCAGACAGAGAGATCGCTCCGCAGCCGCGCGGGCAACAGGTGTCTCTCGCCAGCACCAATCCACTTGTGGGCGGCGCCGGCCAGAGATAGAGCCGAGCTGAAGGAGGGACTCGGCAGGACTCGGAAAAGGCAGAGCCGAGGGAGACCAGAGGCGGCGAGGCCCCCGCCCCCGAGCCATTGCATCGGGTCCGGGATTGCACTTGTGACTCCTGACATGAGTCTCCAAAAGTCAGCGGCGGTGCGGCGGACTCAGCAAGGACCGCTCACGGACACCAGTGTCTGTGAGCGGACACCTTGCCGACCCCTGGAGGACATGTCTCCGCTGACATCCGATGCCCCATAGGGATGTATGGGGGAACCGTTCAGATCTGCCTGAAAAATGGACAGGTGGATCTGAACAGTCCACTAGTGTGAAAGGGGCCTTAGGGTTGCCACCTCACCCCTTTAATCCAGGGCACATATTAACCGCTTGCCGACCAACGCACGACTATTTACTGCGGCGGTCAGCCCCTCACAGGCAAAGCGACGTAGTACTACGTCACTAGCCTGTGAGGGTCTCAGGAGCTCCTGCGCGCCGCCGGAGGCGCGCTCCCACGCGGTCACGGACCCCCCCCCCCCCCGCGCGTGTGACCGGTGGACACGATCGTCCGCCGGTCACTCGGCGATTGTCGGTGGAGAGGGAGAAAGGCAGGCGGCTAATGTAAACAAGCCGCCTGTCATTCTCCCCTGTGTAAGAATTGAGATCATACGGTTCTGCTATGTAGGACCGTTAATCACTGTTCTTACACCTCAAGCCACAGCCAATCACAGTTAGAATCACGCCCCTAGGGACACACATAACCCCTCCCTCTCAAAAAAAGTTAACCCCTTCACTGCCAGTGTAATTTTACAGTAACAGTGCATATTTATAACACTGATTACTGTAGAAATGTCACATGTAACCCCAAAAATGTCAGTCAAGGGTCCGATCTGTCCGCCGCAATGTCGCAGTCCCACAAAAAAAAACACAGATCGCCGCCATTATGCGTTAAAAAAAAAACAACAAAAATGACAAAAATCTTTCCCTTTGTTAGTAAACGCGATAACTTTTGCGCAAACCAATCAAAATACGCTTTTTGTGATTTTTTTACCAAACATATGTAGCATAAAACAAATTGGCCGAAAATGTTAAAAAATTTTGATTTTTACATTTTTTTTTGTGGAATTTCATATAAAAAAATGTGAAAAATATTGTTATTTTTGCAAAATTGACGCTCTTTTTTGGTTTATAGTGCATGATCAAAAAATCGCCAAGGGGAGCAAATACCACCAAAATAAAGCTCTGTTTGTGGGAAAAAAAGGACGTCAAATTTGTTTAGGTACAGCGTTGCACGACTGCGCAATTGTCCGTTAAAGTCACGCAGTGCCGAATCGCAAAATAGGCCCTGGTCAGGAAGGGGGTAAAATCTTCCGGGGCTTAAGTGGTTAAATACACAGTTTCTGAGGCTAATATAATGCACATAAGGCACTAAGTGAGTTTAATCACCACCCTAATCACTTCTGGACTGGAAGGATTTACCCCCTTAATGACCAGGCCATTTTTTTGTGATATGGCACTGGGTTACTTTGACAATTGCGCAGTCGTGCAATGCTGTACCCAAATAAAATTGATGTCCTTTTTCCCCCCACAAATAGAGCTTTCTTTTGGTGGTATTTGATTTTTATTTTTTTTGCGCTATAGACAAAAAAAAGCGACATTTCTGAAAAAAAATATATATTTTTAACTTTCTGCTATATAACAATCCCAAAAAAAAATGTAAAAATCACATTTCTCTATCGTTCATTGATGGATGCAGTCCTCTGATCCATATCAGTAGGGTTATACTGCCCCCTACAGGAGAAGGACACTAGGCAGAAAAAAAATTCTTGCCAAGCCTATGGGCAGTCTTACACCCTCTCTCTTCCTGCATAGGATGTCAGTTTTAATCTGCCTAGTCAGGAGTAAGGACCTAGTTCCTTGCTGAGATCTTTGGTCCTGGCATAAAAAGTATTTTTTTATGTAGATGCTTCAGGTTGCAAGACGGCTACAAGGTCGTCTGTTTACACTTTTACCAAATTTTATAAGGTGAATGTGCTGCCATCTGCAGATGCCTTTTTTGGCCGCAAAGTTTTGCTGGCTGCTGTCTGGAGGGCTTTCGGCCTTCCTTGAGGGTGTTTACTGTTTGTTTCAGGTGGGCCTCATCTTTTGTTCTGATGAGTCCTATGTTGCCTGGTTGGCTATGTTTAGCCTTGGGACTTGTTCTTTTCTGCTGTTCCCACCCCTCATTTTCTGGCACAGCTACTGATATGGATCCGAGGACTGCGTCCGTCAATGAACGATAGAGAAAACTGGATTTATGACTTACCGTAAAATCCTTTTCTCTTAAGTTAATTGACGGACGCAGTACCCAGTCCCTTTTTTTTGAGCTGTGTTGCTGTTACTTTTCTGACACTGCTTTGATACAAAACTGACATCCTATGCAGGAAGAGAGGGGGTGTACCCTCCGGGACTGCCCATAGGTGTAGCCAGAACTTTTTTTCTGCTTAGTGTCCTACTCCTGTAGGGGGCAGTATAACCCTACTGATATGAATCAGAGTGAACTGCATCCGTCAATGAACTTAAGAGAAAAGGATTTTATGGTAAGTCAAAAATCCATTTTTTTTTTTTTTTTTATAATTTTAGCCCAATTTGTACTCTGCTACATATTTTTGGTAAAAAAATCCCAATAAGAGTATATTGATTTGTTTGGAAAAAGTTATCGCGTCTATAAACTAGGGGAGATATTTGTCTTTTTTTTTTTCTTTTTACTAGTAGTAATGGCAGTGATCAGCAATTTTTAGGGGGACTGCGACATTGTGGGGGACAGATCAGACACCTACCTGACATTTTTGATACTTTTGGGAGGACCAGTGACATTACTACAGTAATCAGTGCTAAAAATATGCAAAAAAATATTTTAAATTAAAACCCGCGCTTAAAACAAAACAAAAAACCAGTGCTACCTGCAGCTGCTGCTCACTTAGGTAAAAAACAAGAAAAATAGAATGTCATAAAAACAGCGCTACCAGGAATGTGAATATTCAATAAATAAATAATAAAACCATCCAATGATTACATATAGTAAAGTGCACAAGTGGTAAAAAATGTAACAATTCATACATATAAAGGTGCAATGATATCAAAAATTAATTATAGTGTTAATATCTTCTATGCAGGATGTGGAAACCTTACAAGCGGACCTGAACAAAATAACGGGGTGGGCAACTACATGGCAGATGAGGTTTAATGTTGAAAAATGTAAAGTAATGCACTTGGGTGCCAGAAACCAGAAAGCAAGCTACTCACTAGGGGGGGGGAGCCTCTGGGTGAGTCTAGGATGGAAAAGGACCTGAGGGTACTGGTGGACAACAGGCTTGGCAGTGGCATGCAATGCCAAGCCGCTGCAAGCAAAGCCAACAGAATACTGGGATGTATAAAAAAGGGGATTCACTCCAGAAAAAAGAGATTCCCCTCTCTACAAGACTCTGGTCCGGCCACATCTGGAGTATGCTGTCCAGTTCTGGGCACCGGTCCTCATGAAGGATGTGCTGGTACTGGAAAGAGTCCAGAGAAGGGCAACAAAAATAATTAGGGGAATGGAGGACATCGGCTATGAGGAAAGACTACAAGCACTGAACTTATTCTCTCTGGAGAAGAGACGATTGAGGGGGGATATGATATCTATGTTCAAATACTGTACTGGCGACCTTAGCATAAGGAACAAACTATTCAGAGAAAGGGAATACAATAAGACACGTGGCCACTCACTAAAACTTGAGGAAAGGCGGTTTAACCTTAAAGTACGTAGGGGGTTCTTCACTGTCAGAGCGGTAAGGATGTGGAATTCTCTTCCGCAAGCAGTCGTAACAGCAGGGAGCATTGATAGTTTCAAAAAAACTATTAGATGGGCACCTTAAAGACCACAACGTACAGGGGTATACAATGTACAGTTAACAGCAAACACACACACACATCATCGGTTGAACTGGATGGACTGATGTCTTTTTTCAACCTCACTAACTATGTAACTATGTAACTGTTGTAGTGCTGGATAAAGTGCAGTCTGAAATAGTCCACTCAAAATATAAATGTCAATAAAGTGCTGAATATAAAGTGCTTGAGGTGCTCCACACGGTGGGAAGGTGCTTCAAAAGACCCCTTTGGGGATCCACTCACCAGATTTATATGGTAATCAAGCCTCAAATAAGCAGTGGTTTTCCAGCACTATAAAGCCCTTAGGGATAGATGGGTCAGCAAGCCTCCAGCCTTCAAATACAGTTCCCCCTCGGTCAGGCACTCAAAAGCAAGGGAATGAGCCACAAATAGTAAAGCCCACAGGATAATTTATTTAAATATCAAGATTAAAACTACTCACATAAGTAGAAAATATAAAAGCATGGGATAACCACAGTAACAGAGTAGTGTGCATCCACTTCCGGGAACGCTGCCGGCGTGCGTTCCACGTGGTATAGGAAGTGACGTCGCGTGGTTGCCGTCTGCCAGGAAGTGCGTCTGAAATGAAGCGTGAGTCTCCACAGAAGGTCCCACCGAGATTTGAACTCGGATCGCGGGATTCAGAGTCCAGAGTGCTAACCATTACACCATGGAAGCCCATTTTTGATACTTTTGGGAGGATCAGTGACATTACTACAGTAATCAGTGCTAAAAATATGCACTGTTACTGTACTAATGGCAGGGAAGGGGTTGACACCAGGGGTGATCAAAGGGTTAAAATGTGTGCTTAGGGCAGTGATGGTAAACCTTGGCACCCCAGATGTTTTGGACATACATTTCCCATGATGCTCATGCACTCTACAGTGTTGTTGAGCATCATGGGAAATGTAGTTCCAAAACATCAGGTGCCAAGGTTCACCATCACTGCCCTAGAGGGAGCTTTCTAACTGTGTGGGGGATGTACTTATGCAATGAACACAGGGACCTGTGTTCCAAAATAGGAGGAACAAAGGAGTCCTGTGTTTATTGCTGACAGAACAGCAGTCTGCCATGTGTACAACGGTAGATCCCCGTTCTGTCTCCACGGGGAGTGATCGCGGGGGCCCGGCGGCAAACGCAGCCACCGGACCCACAGATCAGCTTCCCCTGTGGCGAATTGGCGCATACACCCCCATTCACAGTCCCGCGAAAGTTACCTACAGTTACGTTGTTTCGCAGGACAGAGCTGACCTGCCGCAGTATATGTACTACTACTGGTGGTCGGCAAGTGGTTAAATACACAGGTTCTGAGGCTAATATAATGCACATAAGGCACCAAGTAAGTTTGATTACCACTTTAATCAGCCACAGAACCCTTGTTATTAATGTGTGTCCTGGTTTAAAGGGATGAGGTGGCAACCCTAGTTCAAGTGGGTGTAAACCTCAGACATGAAAAATGAACAAAATATATCACTATAGTGTGTACTTATCCTGGCTTCTCCATTTTTGTCGGCCTTTAATTCTGTCTCGACGGACAATCCCTTGTCTTCGCGGATGCTTGAGGCCCACATTGTTGTTATCCCTAAAGAAGGGAAGGATCCGACCTCCCCTGCTAGCTACAGGCCGATTTCGCTCATCAATGTGGACGTCAAGCTGTTCGCGAAGATCCTGGCTAATAGACTTCTCCCTCTCCTCCCCAAAGGTATCCACAAGGACCAAGTTGGTTTTGTCCCGGGCCGCGAGGCCCGAGACAACACCATCAAAGCCATTAACCTGCACCATGTCCTCTCCACCACTAATCAGAAGGGGTTCCTGCTCTCCCTGGATGCGGAGAAGGCATTCGACAGGGTCTCATGGGAATTTATGGCGGCTACGCTTTCCGCCTGGGGACTGGGCCCTCGGTTTCTTGGATATATTATGGCCATGTACGCTAAACCGCAGGCGAGGGTCCGTGTTAATGACACCCTGTCGAGTGCCTTTCACGTCTCCAACGGGACCAGACAAGGGTGCCCTTTATCACCCCTGCTCTTCATCATGACCCTGGAACCCCTTCTTCATAAGATTAGGCAAAATGACACGGTCCACGGAATTCACTTTGCTGACGAAACATACAAGATCGCCGCCTATGCGGACGATCTACTGTTGTTTCTCTCAGACCCTGTCACGACTCTTCCTG
This sequence comes from Pelophylax lessonae, assembly GCF_965119305.1. Classification (NCBI taxonomy): domain Eukaryota; kingdom Metazoa; phylum Chordata; class Amphibia; order Anura; family Ranidae; genus Pelophylax; species Pelophylax lessonae. Next base: position 375,806,988 of record NC_138771.1, read on the forward strand.
CACTCCTCAAAGTATTCGAGGAATATTCCTCCATTTCCAACTTCCGGATTAACTTCTCCAAGTCCTTTGCTTTGAACGTTTCCTTGCCCCAGCCGGAAGTGGAGCGCTGTCGGGCGAACTTCCGATTCGCATGGAAATCGGATTCGATCACATATCTGGGTATTGAGATCCCGTCTAACCTCCAAAACTTATTTGAACGCAACTTCCCCCCGCTCCTCGCACGAATCTCGAAAGACCTCCGGTCCTGGTCCAAACTTCAGCTGTCCTGGTTCGGCAGGGCAGCAGTTTTAAAGATGAACGCCCTGCCCCGCCTTCTCTATGTCCTCCAGACGGTTCCTGTCCTGATTCCTCGGTCCTTTTTCAAGAATCACCGCCGCATCTGCACTGCCTTTCTGTGGGGAGACAAACCACCCCGCATTTCCTACAAGATCCTTACATTGCCTAAAACCAGAGGAGGTATTGGACTTCCTGACCTACATAATTATTATGCAGCTTGCCACCTTACCAGAATAGTTGACTGGAACATACATGCGCCCCAAAAAGACTGGGTTTCTCTAGAGAAGGGTTTTACTTCCCTGGATCTACGCTCATCACCATGGCTCCAAGACTCGCACATCCCCGCTTCTCTTAAACACCACCCCCTTATCGGTCCCTCTCTCAAAGTTTTTCGGTCGGTAAGTGCGTCTCACTCTATTTCTGCAATTCCGGGTCCGATGTCCCCTGTTCGGTTGAATCCTGACTTCCCCCCTGGCATGCACCGTACCTACCTATCCTCGCATTGGGCTCAGGATCAACTGCGGGTTCACCACCTCTGGGGCACCGATGCTCCCCTCTCGATAGCCTCCATCTCGGAAAAGTCCGGCTTGCCCCCCTTACCCCCTTGGCCATATTTGCTCCTTAAGCAATATCTTCAGTCTGTCTTCCGGACGTGCCCCTCCTTATCGTCCACGACCCCGTTTGACTCCCTGTGCCAACAGGAGGGTCCGGTTCGCGGGCTTCTTTCTACCATCCACTCTCTTTTACTTGACGACCCTGAACGAAAGAAACTCAAGCGTTGTGAGGATTGGGAAGCGGAGTTGGCGGTTGATTTCACCCCAGAAGACTGGGAACTGATCTACACCAACAATCACAAATGTTCTCTTAATGTCACTTCTCAGGAAAGTGGTTACAAGCTGGTCAGCCGCTGGTACTACACCCCTTCAAGGCTACACAAGCTTTTCCCCTCCACCTCACAGATCTGTTGGAGGTGCCACGTTGAACCTGGCACGCTCCTGCACATCTTCTGGTCTTGCCCTCGCCTCACCCCCTTTTGGACGGAAGTTCATAGGATTATAAAGCAGGTCACCACGTCAGATGTCGCCTTCACCCCGGCCCAATACCTTTTGCACCACTCCCCTACTTCCAGTAGGACCTATTCTAAATCTCTAACAATACTTATGGTGAATGCCGCCAGACAATGCATTCCGGCACTCTGGAAGACAGCGCAGGTGCCCACCGTTAAGCAGTGGTTCCAACGCCTCTCTAAGGTGGCGGAGATGGAGGAGCTCATTTCTGTCGCGAGGGATACTCCTTCCAAGCATCACAAAAAATGGGCGTGTTGGACCCACTATACGTCCACACCGGAATACTCTCAACTCTGTCAGTAAAGTCTGTATATATTTCTATTAGCCACTTCACCGGATACTCCGTTCTCTGGGCTCATCTCTCTATCCACCTTCCCTACTCCCCCCCCCTTTTTTTTTTTTTTTTTCTCTCTTCCTTCCCCCCTCCCCACCTTTACTCCCCTCCACCTCCCCCTCCCCTTCCCTACATCCTCATCCACCTCCTTTTGTCCTGGGAGCCTAGTTGTTACTGGGCAGGCCCGGTCAACTGGCCCCCCCTCCTTTATGCAATTTAGTGACTCATTTGCCGACTCCCCTTTCGGACGACTCCCCTGTCTCCCGTCCCTGGGTACTGTTCACCCAGGGTATGGGCCTCACTGCGGCCCTGTCTGACTTGAATGCTCCGATCCCCTGATGGCTCGTTTCCTCTTTCTTGCCCCTTCCTCTTACCTCTTCATTTACCACCTACTCCTTCACGCTGCAGGTCTATACTTAACTATGTGTAAGCCCCACAGGGGGTTGTTGTCCTATGCTCCCTTGATTACCAATATTGCTCGTTATAAGCCATTCTGTATTTTTACATATGTCAACTTGTGCTGAATGTATGTTTGTACTTTTACATCTTTATAACTCAATAAAATATTTGAAAAAAAAAAAAAAAAAAAAAAAAAAAAACTATAGTGTGTACTTGTCTCAATCCAGAGCACGTGTAATTTCTGTCCGCTGCTTTGTTCCTCTGCTATGTGTTTAAATCACTTCTGACGGGTTTTCCCCTATACCAGGAGAAAAATGGTGACAGGGAAGGGCACAACCTGTGATTAACAGCCTTAACTCTGTACCTGTGTGAAGGAGGGTGCTTATCTTCCCTCCAATCAGCTCCTCTGAGCTCTCCTCACTGATGTAACTTCAGCTTTCCGCCCCTTGCTTTTCAGGGCTGAGAGATCATGTGTTAATTCTGCCCTTTGAATGGATGTAGGGCAAAGATGGCAGTAAGTAAACCGGTACAACCTTATTTACATAGCTAGTCAGGTTGAAAAATCGATTTTGGGCCATCAGCTTGCTGAGGGGAACCTGAAAAGGAAGTGGATACTGGCGATTTTTTTTTTGTTTACTTACCTTATTATAGAAGAAAATATAATCACCTTCCTTCCACTTTCTCCCTCTGCGGCCACGGCCCGTGCCATCACATCCGGTTTACGATGATTCCTGGGAGCTGAACGTCATCGCTCCCAGGAATCAATGCGCCTGCACCGGCCCCACTCGTCACTTCCAGTGCAGGCACATCATTCACTGCTAAACAGCTTCTGGGCATGCCCAGAAGCTGTGCAGGGATGCCGCGCCTGCACCGGAAGTGACGAGCGGGCCGGTGCAGTGCATTGTGGGACTCCGACGTCACGGAAGAGGACACGAAGAGGGACGCTGCGGATTCAGCTGCCCACACCTGAGAAAAGAAATTTTCAAGGTAAGTATTTCTTCTTACAGGTAAGTGCGACCCGGGACAGTTCAGAGGCTACCCATTATGGAATGTACTAGCCCTGACTGTCCCAGGGGTATTTTTAGCTCAAATTGACCCCTGAGGCCGGAACTCCGCTTTAAAGTGAACAACTCAACCCCAAGTTCAGTATATGGACCCCTTATGTATTTATACATGTTGATCATATCCCCCCTTAATCTCCTCTGCTCAAGAGAGAATAAATTCAGCTCCTCTAATCTTTCCTCATAGCTGAGCTCCTCCATGCCTCTTATCAGTTTGGTTGCCCTTCTCTGCACTTTCTCCAGTTCCCCGATATCCTTTTTAAGAACTGATGCCCAAAACTGAACTGCATATTCCAGATGAGGTCTTACTAATGATTTGCACAGGGGCAAAATGATATCTCTCTCTCTGGAGTCCATGCCTCTGTTAATGCAAGTAAGGACTTTGCTTGCTTTGGAAACCGCAGCTTGGCATTGCATGCTATTATTAAGCTTAGGATCTACCAGAACATCCGGATCCTTCTCCGCTGCCGATCCCCCCAGTTCTACTCCCCCTAGTACATATGATGCATGCATATTCTTAGCCCCCAAGTGCAAAACTTTACATTTATCAATATTAAACCTCATTTGCCACATAGTTGCCCAATGAAACAGTGTATTGAGGTCAGCTTGTAAATTGGAGACATCTTGTAAGGAAGTTATTCCACTGCAAAGCTTGGTGTCATCTGAAGACTAAAATGGTACTTTTAATCCCAGACCCTATATAATTTATAAAGATATTAAAAACATTTACAAACTGATCTTTCCAAGCCAGTAGACTTTACCTTACACATTATCCGTGTGTGGGAAACTGTGTCAAACGCTTTTGCAAAATCCAAGTATACTACATCCACAGCCACCCCTCTGTCCAAGGTTTTACTTACCTCCTCATAAAAATAAATCAGGTTTATTTGACAACTTCTGTCTTTCATGAATCCATGCTGTCTGTCGCTTAAAATATTTTTTTCCAGCAAGAAATCTATGTGGTCTTTTATTAAACTCTCCAGTATCTTCCAGACTATAGAAGTTACGGGTAGTTAAATAGTTACATAGTTAGTGAGGTTGAAAAAAGACATCCGTCCATCCAGTTCAACCTATGATGTGTGTGTGTGTTTGCTGTTTACCGTACATTGTATACCCCTGTATGTTGTGGTCTTTAAGGTGCCCATCTAATAGTTTTTTGAAACTATCAATGCTCCCTGCTGATACTACTGCTTGTGGAAGAGAATTCCACATCCTTACCACTCTTACAGTGAAGAACCCCTTACGCACTTTAAGTTAAGTTAAACTAACAGCCTTAACGAGTCCCTAAAAATTAGAAACAAAGGCTTTGAAATTACATCGCTCAATCCTTTTAGGATGCATGGGTGGATGCCATCTGGTTCAGGTGCTTTATCCACCCTTATTCTGTCTAAATATTTCTGGACCATATCACTTTTGAGCCATTGTGGATCATTTGGGGCTGTGTCAATGCCATCCTCATTATGGTCATGAGCTCCCCCTGCTCCTTTGTATATATAGAGCTGAAGAAAGTATTTAATACATTTGCCTTCTCTTTGTCCCCAGTCACCCACTCCTGATTATTTTGTAAAGGGCCTACATGCTCAGACCTAACCTTTTTACTATTAATATATTTGAAGAATTTTTGGGGGTTTGTCCTGTGACGGTGGCGGGTATCAGATTCCTGCCCTTCTCACTAACTCGTGACCAAGGACCAGCCAATCTCACACCCTGCCGTCACTTGCGTAACAATGCCACTCTCAGCTCCACCCGGCACATAGATTTTCCAGCTTGCGGGACCACAATCTAGATGCCAGCAGGCTGAGAGCGATTGTCACCGGGCTAATTAAGCAATTAACCCTTTCACTGCCACCACCGCTACATTATGAGCCCAGCGGACGCTCGTAATTTTAGGAATACCAATTATGACTTTAGAATAATCATCTGTAACACGCGCTGTCACCACATACAGGAATGTTTAGAGGATTTATTCTATACAGTAGCACTCTTCAAGAGGCAGGTTCGTTGTTAGTGTGCATTAAGAGCTTAGGGACAAGATTAACACTTTTTAGAATAAAGTTTAATAATAAAAAGGTTAAAATTGGTGCAAATAAAATATTTACAGAAAAAGGTGTTTCAAAGAAATAGCGACATAATTCAGCAATTAGAGAAATAAGATATAGAATTGAGAAGTAAGAATACTTGCATTCAATGTCCTTGGTGTTACCAGAGTTCAGAAGCTGAGCCAGTGATCGGTTCTCAAACTTCATAGATGTTCCTTCTTGATGTTACCATGAGAACTTCCAACCCCATCTGCTTCTCTCTTTTTCTCTGAGACTGCAGGGGGTGTTAACAGATGTCCCTGACCAATAAACACAGTGGCCATGGGCGGCCCTAAGGTTTACGACAATACCAAGGAACCTCCTGTATAGACAGATTTATAACATAATTCATATCTTCCAATATCTACCAGTTGCCTCCTTGAAACTGAAAGATTATTGTGCAGCATTGAATTTTTTTATCCATAGATACCAAACACCGGCTATCTCAAAGTAACCTCTGACCCGTAAGCCATCTGACAGCTAGCTTGTCCTCCATAGGAGCTAACGTGGTCATGCATGGTCTTAATTCGATCAGTATGACATTTCTCATCCAAATATATACTTTTTGTTAATGTGTCATTTTCCTGTCTGCATTTATAAATTGTGTATGTATTGTTACATTTTCTAATGACCAGCTGGGCTGCGTGGTATTTACGACACGGCTCTGGTCAGCCTTAATGGATTTGCTCAGATTTACGACCGGCCTGTTCTGGAAGAAACAACATCTAGCTAGGTTTCCTGTCTTGTGCTGAGATAAGGTTTCTTTGAAGTGCCAGCTTCCTGCATTCCTTAGTTAATTGAGGTAGAGAGGGGGGGGGGGGGGAATCACTGAGTGAGGGTCTCTTGTAAACTGTCATGGCGTCCTGAACAAAATGGTTGCTTGCGACAGCTTTCGGATATCCAGTGCAGGATATCATTACATGTCCTATTATCTTTTGCAATCTGTCTTTCATGTCGTTATGTAGGAGGATTTGTTTAACCACTTGCCTACAGTGCACTTTCACCCCCTTCCTGCCCAGACTGATTTTCAGCTTTCAGCGCTCTCACACTTTGAATGACAATTACTCAGTCATGCAACACTGTACCCATAAAAAAATTGCGTCCTTTTTTTCACACAAATAGAGCTTTCTTTTGATGGTATTTAATCACTACTGGGTTTTTTATTTTTTGTGCTTTAAATAAAAAAAGACTGAAAATATTGTGAAAAAACGCATTTTTCTTTGTTTCTGTCATAAAATTTAGCAAATGAGTAATTTTTCTTCACAAATTTTGGCCAAAATTTATACTGCTACTTATCTTTGGTAAAAATAACCCAAATAAGTGTATATTATTTGGTCTTTGTGAAAGTTATAGAGTCCACAAGTTATGGTGCTATTCATTAAAAATTGATCACACTTGACCACACCTGATGTACTGAAGGCCTTTCTCATTTCTTGAGACACTAAAAAGTCAGGAAAGTACAAATACCCCCCAAATGACCCCTTTTTGGAAAGTAGACATTCCAAGGTATTTAATAAGGGGCATGGTGAGTTTTTTGAAGTTGTCATTTTTTCCCACAACTCTTTGCAAAATGAAGATTTTTTTTATTTTTTTTACAAATTGACGTATTAACAGGTTATTTCTCTCACACAGCATATGTATACTTGCAACTACACCCCAAAACACATTCTACTACTCCTCCTGAGTATGGCGATACCACATGTGTGAGACTTTTTCACAGCCTGGCCACATACAGAGGCCTAACATCCAAGTAGTACCGTCCGGCATTCTAGGAGCACAAATTACACATATAATTTCCTGACAACCTATCGTACTTTTGAAGGCCCTGGAGCACCAGGACAATGGAAACCCCCATAAAATGACCCCATTTTGGAAAGCAAACAGCCCAACGTATAATTTTTGAGGCATAATGAGTCTTTTGAATATGTCATTTTTTTCCACAAGTTTTTGGAAAATGTGGAAAGAAAATGAAAACACATTTTTTTTACACAAAGCTGTCCATTTATGCAATATTTCTAACACATAGCATGTACATAGCAAAAATTGCACCCCAAAATACATTCTGCTATTCCTCCTGAGTATGGCGATACCACATGTGTAACACTTTTTCACAGCCTGGCCACATACATAGGCCTAACATCCAAGTAGCGCTTTACACAAAGTTGTCCATTTATCCACTTTAAGACTGGGCCTATTTTTGACACTTGGTGTTTACAAGCTAAAATCATTTTTTTTGCTAGAAAACTGCTTGGAACCCCCAAACATTATATATTTTTTTTTAGCAGAGACCCTAGAGAATAAAATGGAGATCGTTGCAATATTTTTTATCACACCATATTTGCGCAGCAGTCTTCCAAATGCGATTTTTTTGAAAAAAATTCACTTTTTTTGAACTAAAAAATAAGAAAACAGTAAATTTAGCCCATTTTTTTCCATAATGTGAAAGATAATGTTACGCCGAGTAATTAGATACCCAACATGTCATGCTTCAAAATTGTGCATGCTCACAGAATGGCGCCAAACATTGGTACTTAAAAATCCCCATAGGCAACATTTTAAAAATTTCTGCAGGTTACTAGCTTAGAGTTACAGAGGAGGTCTAGGGCTCAAATTATTGCTCTCGCTCTAATGATCGCGGCGATACCTCACATGTATGGTTTGAACACCGTTTATATACATGGGCGGGACTTGCGTATGCATTTTCTTCTGCGCGCGAGCTAACGGGGACAGGGCGCTTTAATTTTTTTTTTTTTTCCTATTTATTTTATTTATTATTTTTTTATTTTTACACAGTTTAAAAAAAAAATGTTTTGATCATTTTTATTCCTATTACAAGGAATGTAAACATCCCTTGTAATAGAAATAGGCATGACAGGTCCTCTTTATTGTGAGATCTGGGGTCAAAAAGACCTCACACCTCACAACTACACTAAAAAAGAAAAAAAAAATTGTTGAAAGAGGAAAAAAAAAAAAAGAAAAAAAAAAGCGGCCCTTTAAACCGGTTGCTAGGCAGCAGACCGCGCACCCCAACACCCGCCTGCCCGCCTACCCCTGCTGACTCACCGTGCGGGAGCAGCCTGTTCGAGAGCCGGGACAGTAGGATCACAGGAGGTGGCTGGTATAGCGCACCGCAAACAGGAGGATCAGCTGGGCGAGGTGCCGAGAGACGCCGAGAGGAGTCGAATACTCTGCGTCCAGCAGTCTAAGCAGAGAAAACGTGACCCCCGGGGAGCCCGGAGAGGCAACAAGCTAAAGCCTGCTTGGAGAAAGATAGAGAGCAGGAGATCCATCTGCGACTGGTGGTCCGGGAGGTGAGAGGGGCTGGCTCCCCATACCTTCATTGGGTGATATAGAAAGTTTACCCCTTGCATTTCTGGATGTTGTTAAAGGGACAGATTTCATGACTGCAAGTTGTGGGTCATACTAAGTGGGTCATACTAAGAGAAATATTGAGATATTTAAAACTAGGAGGAGGACTATATCATCGTAAAACTGCCAGAAACTTCGGTCTAAACCCTTTAAGTTATCCAAAGGATCCAGTAGAGCTTGCTGAGATCGAGGGTCTAGAGAGGCGAAAGGGGGGTCCACCCCATACCTATATTCAGTAACACAGATACTGTATCTTATACATCACTGCGGGTGGAAGGACATTCTCTGAGACTGCAGCGGACGGGGCGTATATAATAAATAGTGAGATATTAATACACCTAACCATTGGAAGATCTTTGGTTCCTAACCTCTCCCACTGTTTGGCTCCTTTCTTCTTCCCTTTTTTTTTTTGGGAGACGTGGTTAAAACATGGCGAGGTGAGGACGTGCTCCAGCCTTTAGCAATTTAGTCATGTGGTGAAGAATGTCGGCGAGGAAGAAGCCTAAAGCCCGCGGCACTGCTAGACAGACCCGTAATCAGACCCTTAGGCAAATACTGAGCCCGACAGCAGAGATAAAGCATTACTTCACCTGTGCACAGACCAGCCAGATGGAGACCGGGATGGCGACATGTACGGAGGTGGAGATGGACCCGGCGGCGATCTCGCCGGGACCAATAGCTGAGGTGGAGGTTCGCGTTAAGCAGCCAGAGAGGGGGGCGGTAATGGATGCTGGAATGGAAGCAGACATTAGAGCACTAATCCAAGCATTGCCAACTAGAACTGAAATTGAAAGCTTGATATTGAGGTTGGAAGAGACCCATCAGAAAGACATACAGAAAGTTCATAAGGAGATTGGAGTTCTAACAGATAAAGTGGCCACAGGAGAGAAGATGGTAGCAGCGTTATCCTGCAGAGTGTCAAACAATATAGAGAGATAAAAAGGATTCACTGGACATGATATCCTCCATGTAGTTACACATGGAGGACATGGAAGACCGGAGTCGCCCGGAGTAATCTCAGGTTAAGGGGTCTCCCTGAGCCGGCGGAAAGAGAAGATCTGCAGGAGGTGATGAGAGACATTTTTGCTAAAGTTCTGGATTCTAGCCCTACTAGCCCCGTATTACTTGATAGAGTTTATAGAGCCCCAGGACCTAAATTGTCAGACCCTGATAGACCTAAGGACGTAATATGTCAGTTTCAACACTTCTCGCAAAAAGAGGAGATTATGAGGAAAGCATGGTCTAAAGGATTAATTGAGTATAACAGGGCTAAAATTAAAATATTCTCGGATCTCTGTAGGGCCACGCTCTACTGGAGGGCTCTACTACGCCCGGTTTTAGAAAGGGGCAGACAACTAGGCTACACTTATCGCTGGGGATACCCGCTAAAGGTGACATTTCGTAAGAACAATCTCTTCTATACCCTACGTTCTATGATAGACCTACCAGGCCTGTTTGCTTTCATAGGTTCAGAAGAATTTAAGATACCTAACTGGCTAGCAACACTACCCCAGCATTCCGGGGCGATCTGCTAGGGAAAGGACCAGGACCCGCCTTGAAGTCCTGTCTGGCCACAATCCCACTTAGGCCTACGTTCACACCTTAGGGAGGGTGTACGTTTAGATAACAGATAGTTGTTAATAGAAATAGGAAGGGGTTTTTAGGGTTTTAGGGGTTTTTTTTTTCTCTCTCCCTCTCTCTTCTCTGAAGTAACAAATGGCAAACATAAAAGTAATGTCATTAAACGTAAGAGGCCTTAACGTACCAGAAAAAAGACATATGTTACTGAATGATCTAAGACGGTCTCAAATTGATGTGGCATTGATCCAGGAGACACATTTTAAAGAAAATAAATTACCCATTCTTAGAAATAAAAATTACCCATGGGGATACCACTCAACCAATATATTGTCCAAATCGAAAGGGGTATCAATCCTTATTTCTAATAGACTCTCATGGACACTACAGGAGATGCAAATGGACCCAGAAGGGCGATACGCATTTGTTAAAGGTTCAATCGGAGGAGCGAAAGTGACACTAGCAACCATGTATGCGCCAAACCACAAACAAGACACTTTTATTAAACGGACCCTAAATAACTTAATGAATTTTTCAGAAGGTCAGCTGATACTAGGTGGGGACCTAAAGGCTTCCCTAAATCCCAAGATGGATACTCTAAATGGCTTTTCTTCCATGCCTTCACGGGTAGGCAAATGTATAAAACAAGATTTACATAAACATCAACTAATAGATGCGTGGCGACTAATACATCCGGAAGAAAAAGATTATACATATTACTCACAGGTTCATAAAACATACGCAAGAATAGATTATTTCTTAATACCTCACAGACAGTTACATGCAATACAAAAAATAGAAATTGGAAACATAACTTGGTCGGATCATGCCCCAATTTTGTTATTATACTCACTCTCTGAAACCACCCTATTTGCAAACAGGTTCTGGAGACTGAATGAGAGCCTACTACAGATCCCAGAGATCCTTAGAAATGTTACAGAGGAATTACAGCAATATTTTCAGATAAACGTAACCCCAGAAGGTGACCCGGGTATTCTGTTGGAGGCACATAAAAAAGTCATTCGAGGAGTAATGATTAAACATGGTTTCAGGGTTAAAAGAGAAAGAGAAAAAAAACTAACATCAATGCTATCTACATTACATGAGATAGAGACTAACCATAAAAGATCTCAAACAGATGAATTAGAGATAGAAATAATTTCATTACGGAAACAAATCGCGGATTTATTGGGCTATAGGGCCAAAGCCTCCCTACAAAGAAGTTGGAAAATAGGTTATGAGTCAGGGAATAAATGCGGGAGAGTACTTGCGAAGGCCGTTAAAGATATTAAGACAGCCACATATATCCCTCAAATTTTATCCACAAAAGGTGATAAACTATAATTACCTAAACAAATTGCTGAGACATTTGGAAATTTTTACTCCTCTTTATATAACCTCCCAGATCAAATCTCATCAACAATACAGATGGAGGAATATATAACTTCATCTCAACTCCCTAAATTATCAACAGAAATCTGTAAGGAATTAGACTCGCCAATAAGGATGACTGAAATTCAACAGGCCCTAAATTCGATGAAAGCAGGGAAAGCACCAGGGCCAGATGGGTATACGCTGCAATATTATAGAGTTTTTTTTACCAATACTGGGACCACACCTGTTGAAGCTATATAATAGTGCAGGATTGTATCCTGCCTTTTGCAGAGATACTAAAAGAGCTCATATAGTGGTTATACCTAAGGAAGACAAAGACCCAATGTTATGTGGTAGCTACAGACCTATATCACTTCTTAATATAGATCTTAAACTTTTCACTAAGATATTAGCAACTCGATTGACACAACATCTACACTCCTTGATTCATTTGGATCAAGTGGGATTCATAATGAACAGAGAGGCAAGAGATAATACCACAAAGGTACTGAATCTATTATATGCTGCAGATAGATCTCAACTACCAAGCGTTTTTATAGGAACTGATGCAGAAAAGGCGTTTGATCGAGTTAATTGGAAATTTATGTTAGCTACACTTAAACACATAGGCCTGGGTAAATCCATGTTGCAATGGATATCCTCCATATACTCGGCTCCATCAACCCAAGTTAAGGTTAATGGGATTCGCTCTGAACCTTTTTCCATTAAAAATGGGACGAGGCAGGGGTGTCCCCTATCCCCCATACTTTTTGTTCTTTCTTTAGAGCCATTTTTGTGTAAAGTAAGACAAAACCCAGACATAGAAGGTATTACGGTGGGGAAAAAGCAGTATAAGATCTCTGCATACGCCGACGATTTACTTTTCTCAATAATTAATCCGATAATATCATTACCGAATCTTATCAGGGAGTTTGAACAATATGGTGCTATCTCTAACTTGAAAATAAATTTTAATAAATCAGAAGCTATGGGAATAAACTTACCTAGTAGAACATTATTACAGCTGAAACAGAATTTTGCATTTAAATGGACAAAAAGAGCATTAAGATACCTGGGTACGTTTATACCAGCCAGACTAGCGCAAATTTTTTAACTTAATTTTATTTCGCTGCTGACGGAAATTCGTCTTAAATTAGAGAAATGGAACACAGGTTTGCATTCATGGTTTGGCAGGTGTAATTTGATCAAAATGTCTATATTACCTAGATTTTTATATCTATTTCAAACACTACCTATTAAGATCCCAGCTTATTATTTTAAACAAATAAACTCAATATTCATTAAATTTGTCTGGGCACATAAGAAACCCCGCCTTTCAAGACAGCTACTGACGCTACCTAAAAAATTAGGGGGAGCGTCACTACCAGATATGCGTAAATATTTCCAGGCTTCTCACCTGCGAAGGCAAATTGACTGGTGTCGACATGGGGACTTTAAACTATGGGTACAAATAGAACAGGCATTTACCCCTATCCCCCTTGATAGAGCAGTTTGGTGCTGTGACCATCTTCCGATAGAGGTGAGGACACACAAGTTAATAGGTACGACGTTACAAATATGTTCACAAATCTGTCTCCAGAACTCCCTCTCTTCACGCGATTCGCCATTATTCCCAGTTTTAGGGAATCCAAAATTTATGATGGGTTTAGAGGCACAACCTTTCAGATCTCTTAGAGAGACAGGTCTTTTTCAGGCCTCACACTTCCTGAGAGAGGACAAATGGCCCACATTAGAAATGTTGGTAAACAAGGCGGATGTCTTCAGACTCCCTTTCTGGAATGCATTGCAACTTTCTCACTTTTTACGCTCAATCCACAACCCCAATAATAATCGCCAAATGACAACCTATGAAAGATACTGTACAGATACAGGAAGCCTTACACATGCGATATCCAAAATATATAACCTGACAAATATACCTGAAGTGCAGTACAAATTGCCCTATTTGGATAGATGGGAGAGGGAAATGTCTAGAGTTTTCTCCTCAGAGCAGAGACAACAGATGATCAATTTGGTCTTTAAATCTTCGATATGTACTAAATATCAAGAGACAAATTTCAAAATTCTAACAAGATGGTATTACACTCCATACAAGTTACACAAAATTTTGATTAATAATTCTGATAGTTGCTGGCGTTGCCTGGAGGAAGAGGGCACGCTATTGCACATATTCTGGGACTGTCCTAAACTGATAGAATTTTGGAAAAAAGTGAGAGAGATTAGGCAAAAGTTTACAGAGACGGAGATTCCAGAGGATCCAGCTTTTTTTCCCCTACAATTAAATAACATACCAGTGAAAAGATATAGAAAATCGGTGATATGTCATTTTGCAAATGCGGCTAGATCATGTATACCCCTTAACTGGAAAAAACAAACACCACCAACAATAGCAGGGTGGATTCAGAAAATAGAAGAAATAAATAAAATGGAGGACTTGGTAATGTCAGCACAACATAAAAGGGAGAAATATACAGAGACGTGGGGAGCATGGAACTTATTTATCCTTTCAAAAGAAGACTTCTGGATCAGAAATAATATAAAAAGTCGAGAGACACTAGGGTCAATAGTATGTTGTCTTGATAAGAGAGAGAGGAGAGAGGTTTTGTCCCCCTGGTTGTTTTTTTTTTGGGTTGTGTTTGTGGGTTATTTTGGTTAATAAATATTTAAAATTAGAAAAGATAGGGTAGGTAGAGGCTGTCTAGACCGAGAGGAGAAGATTATAGTAAGGGTAAGAGGTAGAGATGGATTTGATGAAGGTTAAGAGGAGAAAGAAGACCCTGTTTGCTAGATAATTGTATTTGGTATGCGGAAATAAGAAATTTATGTTGATTGTTAAATCATATTATTATATGGTGTTTTGTTCTTGTTTCTTATCTCCGGTTGATTGTACAGCCTTATTACAAACCCTTAATAAAAGTCATATTTGAAAAAAAATAATGTACATATAAAAGAACATCTGGGTAGCAGTGACCATAACATGATTACATTTAATGTTAGCTGTAAGCAAAAAAAACGCATACAGGAAATACAAAAACACTTAACTTTAAGAGAGAGCAAATTTTCCAAGGATGAGGGCTGCTCGCCAGGATTTAGACTGAGAGGGAATATTGGCATAGATGAACACAGAACAGAAATGGGAAGTTTTCAAAAAGACTTTATGCAAACTCATTGCAAAGTATATTCCCATGGGTAAAAAGTTTAAAAGGCTAAAAAAAAAAACCTATGTGGCTCACGGCCAAAGTTAAAAAAGCTATAAATAAAAAGAAAAGAGCTTTTAAAAAATATGAAAATGAAAGAACACTATCATTGTTTAATTGTTACAAAGAATATAACAGGATATGTAAAAAGGAAATCAAGGACGCAAAAATTCAAAATGTACGACAGATTGCAAAAGATAGTAGGACAAACCCAAAAAAATTCTTCAAATATATTAATAATAAAAAGGTTAGGTCTGAGCATGTAGGACCTTTACAAAATAATCAGGAGTCAATGACTGGGGACAAAGAGAAGGCAAATTTATTAAATACTTTCTTCAGCCCTGTGCATACAAAGGAGAATGGGGGAGCTCATGACCATAATGAGGACGGTATTGACACAGCCCCAAATGATCCACAATGGCTCAAAAGCGATATGGTCCAGAAATATTTAGACAGAATAAGGGTGGATAATGCGCCTGGACCAGATGGCATCCACTCACGCATTCATAAAGAATTGAGCGCTGTAATTTCAAAGCCTTTATTTCTAATTTTTATTGACTCGTTAAGGACTGGAATAGTACCACTGGATTGGCGTAGGGCCAATGTGGTGCCTATATTTAAAAAAGGATCAAAGTATTTGCCAAGTAACTACAGACCTGTTAGTTTAACTTCTATAGTCGGGAAGATACTGGAGAGTTTAATAAAAGACCACATAGATGAGTTCTTGCTGGGAAAATTTTTTTTAAGCAACAGAAAGCATGGATTCATGAAAGACAGAAGTTGTCAAACAAACCTAATTTCTTTTTATGAGGAGGTAAGTAAAACCTTGGACAGAGGGGTGGCTGTGGACGTAGTATACTTGGACTAAGACTTGGATGCCATTAAAGTTCATGTGCATGTAAAAGCAGGTGTCCCAATACGTTTGACAATATAGTGTATATCATAGTTTGTGGACTTTCCTACAGACTAAGGCTCCGTTCACATGTCAGCGTATGGATCGCAGGCAGAACCGCCGCGGTTCCGCCCACGATCCGGAGATTATTGCAAATCGCGGGACGCCTGTGCGTTGCCCGTTGATTTGCAATAGCCCCCCGAATGCTGAGCGATGTTGCCACGATTTCCGCCTGCCGAATCGCGGTAACATCGCGCAAAAAAAATTGCGGGACGCAATACGCTCCAAAGAAGCTCTTGTACTTTTTTGGGCGTAATGCGTCCCGCGATTTTTTTTGCGCGATGTTACCGCGAATCGGCAGGAGGAAATCGCGGCAACATCGCTCAGCGTTTGGGGGGCTATTGCAAATCAACGGGCAATGCACAGGCGTCCCGCGATTTGCAATAATCTCCGGATCGCGGGCGGAACCGCGGCGGTTCTGCCCGCGATCCATACGCTGACATGTGAACGGAGCCTTAATAATATACACTGATTTTAATTAGTTTCACTAAAGAAATGTAGCAATATACAGTACATTTTGGTCTATTATGTATATTAAACAGATTTTTGGTTATTTGTCCTTCTTATTTTTTTGTGAAGTGCTAGAAATCCTATGTACTAGTACTAAGTAAATGTATGTCTATCAAAGCACATTGTGATTTATTTAGTATTTTCTTTTTTTTTTGTACAATTGCAAAACCTTGAATAAAAAGTTATTTGGCAAATTTTTGGAAGAAAGATTTTTATTTGCAAAATTTTCCGAACAGAAACACAGAAAAACAGATTTTTTCACTTATTTAGCAAAAAATAAAAAAGCCAGTGGTAATTAAATACCATCAAAAGGGAGCTTTAATTTAGTGCAAAAAATGTTAAAATGTCATATGGGTACAGTGATGTGACAATGCTGGAAGCTGTCCTATGCAGGAAGGGGGTGAAAGTGCCTGGTATTGATGTGGTTAATCGCTAAAGCTGACGCTCAAAATCAAATATCTTCTTCTGTGCTATTATATGCATGCTTCATCACATTGTTGGAGCATCCTGGATCTTTAGGTATTGAGCCTCTGGTGCTCAACTTTGTTAGACTACCACATATTCTTCTGTTCATAGTTTTTCAAGTTACCAGGTGTATGTTCTGTCTTCTGCTGACAGCTTCAGCCACAAAGTTCTTGCAGCAGCACTCTGAACCTGGGTAACTTACCCCTTTTGATGGGCCTGTTGGTACAGTTCTATTGGCTAGCTGTTGCCCACCCTCGTATTCATCCCATGGGGAAGTAATCATATGCCTGTGTCCTGTAGTGTACTCCAAGATATGGATTTTACAGGTAAGTCACAATTCCTATTTTTTGTGCAAATGAGACAAGAAATGCATTATGTGAATTAAAAGAAAGGGTATTTATTCAAGCGGTGTAAACCACAAAAAAAATAAAAAATTAGGCCCCTGCATTATATGCATCACATACTAGCACATCATGACATACCTACCCTTAAACAAAGCCCTCCAGTAGCACACTGTCACTGCTGACAGGTCTTCCATCTTCACCCGGTCTTCTTTCTGGGTTCAGGGGCTTTGGCCATTTGAATGGTCAAGCTGTGAGAACATCACTGCACTGTCACGGCCACAGAAAAGAGCTCTGAATGAACAGGAGTCGGTGAGTGGGGAAGATGGCGCTGTGTGGAGGGCTGGTCAAGGTTGGAGTGGGTAGAGGAAGGTGGTGGGCCAAGGTGGGAGAGGCTTAAATAGGACGTAGAGGACGAGGCAGGGTTGGAGGGGGTTACGAAGGGGGGGATCAGTGATAGAGAAATTAGGAAGTTGTAAGGATGTGGGAGGAGGCTAAAGGAAGCTGAGTTTGGTTGGGAGGGATAGAAGGAATGTGTTGGGAGATTGTGGGAGGGCAGAGGAAGGTTGAGTGTAGTGTGTTAGGACATGGTGGGGGGTGGAAGAGGAGGGTTAGGAGCACTGTGTTAGAACATGATAGTAAGAGGCTAAGAAGGCTTGGGAGTGCTGTACCTGGGCATGATGGGGGGGGGGGGGGGTAAGAGGAGGGATGGGTGTGTTATGTTAGAATATAATGGTGGGGGAGGGGATTGGGTGTATTGTGTTAGGACATAGTGGGGGAGGGGGGAAGAGAGGAGGCAGAAGGCAAAGTTGGAGGGGGGTTAAGGAGGATTAGAGGCAATAGAGGAATGAGGGCGAGGATGTGAAGCGCTTGGGGGGTTGAATTTGGTTGGAAGGGATAAGAGTGTGTTCTTAGATGTTGGGTGGGATAATAAGAGGACAGGGGAGGGGTGGGTGGCAGAGAGTAAGAAGGAATACTGATAATGGAATTGTGCTATTTAAGCTTTTGAGGGATGATGAGGTTGTTCTGCGATATTAATAGGCTCAAGACTGTGGGGATATGTTGGGGGAGGGTAGGTAAGGTGTCCTGGGCTTAGTTAAGATGACATAAAAGGTGTTTTAAAGGTGAAGGAGTTTGGTGAAGTGTGGTTATGTGAGTAGGTACAGGCATGGGATAAAGTAGGGATTTCCAAAATAATTTCTGCTTTTGTCACCTTGAGAAGTGTGATTCTATACACCTAGGGTTTGAAGAACACCCCTGTAAAATTCATTTTTTGTTATAATGAATCATTGTACATGTTGCAGATATAGGAGATCTGCTACATGCATGCTTGCATTTTGCTATTAATCTGTTGCATGCTGACATTTGCCATTGCACTAGTGTAGTTATACAATGGGGATCGAAAGTTTGGGCACCCCAGGTAAAAATTTGTATTAATGTGCATAAAGAAGCCAAGGAAAGATGGAAAAATCTCCAAAAGGCATCAAATTACAGATTAGACATTCTTATAATATGTCAACAAAAGTTAGATTTTATTTCCATCATTTACACTTTCAAAATAACAGAAAACAAAAAAATGGTGTCTGCAAAGGTTTGGGCACCCTGCAGAGTTAATATCTTATACTGCCCCCTTTGGCAAGTTTCACAGCTTGTAAACGCTTTTTGTAGCCAGCCAAGAGTCTTTCAATTCTTGTTTGAGGTATCTTTGCCCATTCTTCCTTACAAAAGTCTTCCAGTTCTTTGAGATTTCTGGGCTGTCTGTCATGCACTGCTCTTTTAAGGTCTATCCATAGATTTTCAATTATGTTGAGGTCAGGAGATTGTGAAGGCCATGGCAAAACCTTTAGTTTACGCCGCTTGATGTAATCCCCTGTGGATTTCGAGGTGTGTTTAGGATCATTATCCATTTGTAGAAGCCATCCTCTTTTTAACTTCAGCTTTTTCACAGATGGCATCAAGTTACCATCCAAAATTTGCTGAAATTTTATTGAATCCATTTTTCCTTCTACTCGTGAGATGTTCCCTGTGCCACTGGCTGCAATACAACCCCAAAGCATGATTGATCCACCCCCATGCTTAACAGTTGGACAGAGGTTCTTTTCACTAAATTTTGTGCCTCTTCTTCTCCAAACATACCTTTGCTCATTCCGGCCAAAAAGTTAAATTTTAACCTCATCGGTCCACAGAACTTGTTTCCAAAATGCATCAGGCTTGTCTATATGTTCATGCAAAGTTCAAACGCTGATTTTTGTGGTGAGGATGCAGAAGAAGTTTTCTTCTGATGACTCTTCCTTGAAGACCATATTTGTACAAGTATCTCTTTATAGTGGAATAGTGTACCACAACTCCAGTGTCTGCCAGATCTTTCTGGAGGGATCGTGCAGTCAAACGTGGGTTTTGAATTGTTTTTCTCACAATCCTGCGAGCTGTTCTGCCTGATATTTTTCTTGGTCTTCCAGATCTTGCTTTAACTTTCACTGTTTCTGATGACTGCCATTTCTTAATTACATTCCGAACAGAGGATATTGACATCTGAAAACGCTTTGCTCTCTTCTTATTGCCTTCTCCAGATTTGTGAGCGTCAACTATTTTCAGTTTCAGTTTTCTAGACAACTGCTTAGAAGATCCCATGGTGCTGATTGTTGGGGCAAGGTCAGATGAGTCTGGGCATTTAAAACCTTTGAGATTGACATCACCTGGTTTTCCCAGATGATGATTGAGAACAA
Organism: Pelophylax lessonae; assembly: GCF_965119305.1. NCBI lineage: Eukaryota > Metazoa > Chordata > Amphibia > Anura > Ranidae > Pelophylax > Pelophylax lessonae. The sequence continues at coordinate 375,826,736 of NC_138771.1, forward strand.
TCCATGACATTGGCAGGTCTCGGCCTTGCAAAGGGGGCAGTGCATGCTATAAATTCTGCAGAGTGCCCAACCTGTATCTAATCTGTAATTTGATGCCTTTTGGAGATTTTCCTTGGCTTCTTTATGCACAATAATACAAATTTTTACCTGGGGTACCCAAACTTTCGATCCCCACTGTAGATAGTAGTTGCTGAATGTCAGCATTACTTTCTGCACATTCTTTGTGAAGAAGGCCAGACATGCCTATCAGGTGGTCGTTATATATCTCGCAGTCCTGCCTGCAATCTTGGATGAATTGTTGTCGGAGCACAAGTATCCATTGCTAGATCAGTAGAATCATTAGACAACCTCCTTTGATCTCATAATTTATCCACGTTGGTAGCCAGCCTTTTACTCATATCTAAAAGTTGGCTACACACGCTTTGATGAGCAGATCTAGCTGCATCCAATGTGAGCTGAAAAAATAAAAATAAATGAGATTTCTTTAGGACAAGGCACAAGTATGCAATGCCTTTAATAAGAGTGGACCATATTCATTTTGCAAGGAAAATTGTGATACATAAGACTAGGGAAAGAAAAACAGAATCACATGCCAGGACATTTGACCAAACTTGCTATTTTGCATTTTTATGATTGTGTTACCAAGGTAAAGTAATGCCCGTTTCTCATTTAAGAGGAGTCTCCCTCCCCCCCAAAAAAAAATTAAAAAGTCAGTAGCTACAAATACTGCCAACACACAATGTGCAGATATGGCCCATTGTTGTCAATCAGCCCAGAACAATTATGTGCAGCTGATGCTTGGGGTAGTGTATGTAGACACGAAGTGGCTGAAAAAAGCTGGAAAGTGGCGTTTAGATGCAAAAAAATAGATGAACAAAAGTGAAAACAATACTCTATGAAAAAGATTGGCGAATATACACAGGGCTTTAGGAAACTAAATGCTTTCCAGTTAGGGCTTGCATCTAGTTTAAAAATGCCTATAAGTATTAAAACACGGAAATATTATACCATACAGTACAAAGCATCATGGTACATTTCGTGGGAACATAGAAGTTCATATATGTGTTCAATGGTAGATTGTCCAACGCATTTTGTGGGAGCCCCAGCTTCCTCAGGACCACACAAGCATATACAGTATATAACTCTTGAGTGAAAACAAAGAAGAATCAATATGTGTAACATATGACAAAAAAAGAAGTTTATTTAAAAATGCATTCAAGCAAATATATACAGTATCTCACACAAGTGAGTACACCCCTCACATTTTTGTAAATATTTTATTATATCTTTTCATGTGACAACACTGAAGAAATGACACTTTGCTACAATGTAAAGTAGTGAGTGTGCAGCTTGTATAACAGTGTAAATTTGCTGTCCCCTTAAAATAACTCAACACACAGCCATTAATGTCTAAACCACTGGCAATAAAAGTGAGTACACCCCTAAGTGAAAATGTCCAAATTGTGCCCAAAGTGTCAATATTTTGTGTGGCCACCATTATTTTCCAGCACTGCCCTAACCCTCTTGGGCATGGAGATCACCAGAGCTTCACAGGTTGCCACTGGAGTCCTCTTCCACTCCTCCATGATGACATCACTTTGCTGGTGGATGTTAGAGACCTTGCATTCCTCCACCTTCTTTTTGAGGATGCCCCACAGATGCTCAATAGGGTTTAGGTCTGGAGACATGCTTAGCTATTCCATCACCTTTACCCTCAGCTTCTTTAGCAAGGCAGTGGTCATCTTGGAGATGTGTTTGGGGTCATTATCATGTTGCAATACTGCCCTGCGGCCCAGTCTCTGAAGGGAGGGGATCATGTTCTTCTTCAGTATGTCACAGTATGTTGGCATTCATGGTTCCCTCAAAGAACTGTATCTTCCCAGTCCTGGCAGCACTTATGCATCCCCAGACCATGACACTCCCACTACCATGCTTGACTGTAGGTAAGACACACTTGTCTTTGTACTCCTCACCTGGTTGCCGCCACACACGATTGACACTATCTGAACCAAAAAAGTTTATCTTGGTCTCATCAGACTACAGGACATGGTTCCAGAATTCCATGTCCTTAGTCTGCTTGTCTTCAGCAAACTGTTTGTGTGCATCATCTTTAGAAGAGGCTTCCTTCTGGGATGGCAGCCATGCAGACCAATTTGATGCAGTGTGCAGCGTATGGTCTGAGAACTGACAGGCTGACCCCTTCAACCTCTGCAGCAATGCTGGCAGCACTCATACGTCTATTTCCCAAAGACAACCTCTGGATATGACGCTGAGCACATGCACTCAACTTCTTTGGTCGACCATGTCGAGGCCTGTTCTGAGTGGAACCTGTCCTGTTAATCCGCTGTATGGTCTTGGCCAACACCATCTTTATGGAGAGCAACAATTCTTTTATTCAGATCCTTAGAGAGTTCTTTGCCTTGAGGTGCCATGTTGAACTTCCAGTGACCAGTATGAAAGAGTGAGAGTGATAACACCAAATTTCACACACCTGCTTCCCATTCACACCTGAGACCTTGTAACACTAACGAGTCACATGACACCGGGGAGGGAAAATTACTAATTGGGCCCAATTTGGACATTTTCTCTTAGGGGTGTACTCACTTTTGTTGCCAGTGGTTTAGACATTAATGGCTGTGTGTTAAGTAATTTCGAGGGGACAGAAAATTTACACTGTTATACAAGATGTACACTCACTACTTTACTTTGTAGCAGTGTTGTCACATGAAAAGATATAATAAAATATTTACAAAAATGTGAGGGGTGCACTCACTTTGTGAGATACTGTACATATACAGTATGTCAGCAGTGAATGAACAGTTGTGTCATACATAAACCTAAATGTCACTGTCCAATTAATTGGTGAATCTTGAGATGGACAACAGGTGTAACAATAATGAGATGTGCAACATAAATTAGACCTTTAGCGATGATATATAGCTGTTATATGCACCATCAAAAAGAAACAAAGCAACAAGAAAAAAGTTCCAAGACGAGGGTCATGCCTACAAGACCATGGGAACAGCCAACCACTGTATGGAACAAACAAGAAAAAAATGGTGTAAAGCCATCTAAGTGTGTGTCACAATACATATATTGTATATGATATAAAGTATCCAAGGTAAAAATCTCACACATAAAAATATTATGATGGGGCCTCTAAAGGTGTAGTAGGGATAGCGTCATCCATTGGCAAGCAAACATCATAGTCTTATGTGTGTAGGAAGAGGGTTACAAGTATAACCGGCCCAATGCTGTGGTTTAAAAGGCCCTCAGAGACCATACCTGGCCCTTGAATGAAAAAAAGGGGGCCATGGATATTAAAAATTATCCTCAATTGATCCAAGGAATATAAATGCATCTATCAACATACCACTTCTCTCTATATGGGTAAATTGAGCTTACCTCAAAAGGGTGGATTGAGCACCAGCAAGAGCTTGTGCTTGTCAGATATGAACTAGACAGATAAAATCTCTCTGGGTCCATAAATGTGGGTGATAGGCATATCCAAGGGCCACCTTTCGCTTAAGACATGGTGTGACGTGAGTCACTTTGGCGGGTCTGCACTAATCAGACTCGCTGTACAACCACACTGGACTCCTGGACTGGAGCCCTTCGTGTTATCCCGGTTATCCTGGGTTCTATATGTGTGGTTTGTGTTGGGGGAGTGAGGGGCTCTTTCACTTGGGACTGTAATATTTCTGAACAGTGTCCCTCAGGAAATATATAAAGCTATATTTCAGATTGCTAGGATATTGTATAAAGGGTTTTTATAGACCCTTGCTAGTGGGTTGGGGGTTTGTTATTGTTGAATACCTGCATTCCATTGTTCTATTGTTCCTGTCTGCCTTGAGTAAGCTTATTATGGGATGTGTATATTTGTGTAGATTGGCTAAGGGGGAGGGGTTGTCAGAGTGTATATCTCCTTCTGCTTTGTGTTTCAATAAACAGTTTGATTCTGGTTTGACTCCAAAACTTGTACTGTCGAGTTCTTGGGGTAACTATAGCCAGATTCACGGATCTCAAGTTCCAGAGCTTAGGAAGCAGGTTGTTGGCGGAGATACCCAGGCAGGGTGTCAGGATTCCATCACACATGGCATCAACAAAGGCTACTATATGCCCCAGGCCTGGGGCAGCCCTCTCCCCTCCCTTATCAATCACCGTGTAGTCCTCAAGATGGAGTCCACCACGAGGCAGCTCATCCCCTCATGAAAGAAGCCAACTTCCGGGTAAGATGGCGATTGAAAGGCAGGTCTCGCAGAACCGGAAGTGACATCATTGATCGTCATTTCAGGTGTATATTGCGCAGAAGTAGAAATTGGCAGCCATCAAGGTAATATTAAAGAGCAGAGTTAACCCTCTGTTCGGCGGTGCAATCTTGAAATGCCTAAAATTAACATGCAAGGCCACAACATGCCAGGAACAAATTGGCAAAGCCGCAAACACACACAACTCGAGGAAAGCAGAAAAAGGAAACTGGGAATGGGGCAGCCTGCACAAAGAGGAATAAAGCTACATGCACACTCGAGGCACAAGCCATTCCCCAGGGGTGTGCATACACAATAAAATATATTCATGGGGCCACCAATACTGTATATTCCACATCCACCATTATACACTTCACAGTGTGGCTTCAGCATGGAAAAAGAAAAGAAGGGGCATGGACCGGAGGCGTAAGCCAAACAGTTGGAGACTGTGAAATGTGGACAGTTAAAAAAAAAACATATTCAATTAATGCAATTCAAACTTGTTGTCTCATAAGGATACACCATTCATTGAACAGAACATGCGAATTACATTAGTAAATCAGCATAAAATTAAAAAACAAAAAACAAAAAAAAAAACAGTGTTTAGCATTTTTTATTTTTTTCTTATAAAGTTTAAAAGATTGTAAAGCTGATATTTTAGGCTAGCACTTCTGATGTGCTGAAAAGTTTAACATTTGCTTTAGGTAAAATAGGAAACCCATTAGTAGAGATTTTAGTAGAGTTTTAAATAGAGATTTTAACAACCATATCAGGACTGAGTAGTAATGCTAGATCTAGGCCCATATCTCATCCAATTGTAGATTCCATTACAGGCCCATATCTCATCCAATTGTAGATTCCATCACAATAGAAAATATTTTATTTGTTGAACTAAAGTTATTGCATTAAGTCTCCATTCACACTAGCACAACTTGTCAGACGACTTGGTCAGCCTGACAAGTCGTGCACCATCGCGGTCCATTGACTGCTACAGGAGCCGTTCTAATAGGAGCGAAACAAGTCGCTCCGACTTAGAAAAAGGGTCCTGTACTACTTCGGGGCGACCTGGAGCGACTTGCATAGACATTCATTTTATGAAGTCCGTGCAAGTCATGCCGAAGTCGCGCTGCACGCGACTTCACAGGTCGCCCCGAAGTCGGATCCGACATAGTGTGAACGGAGTCTAATTATTTACCCAAATCAATTAGTGGTTTATGCCTAATAGATTATCAGCCATGCATTGTAGATATTTTTTTTTGAACTTCAAGTTCCATCTGGTATTATTGGAGCTAAGCTATCATGTCAATGCGTTCAAAGCCTTTGCTATTGTGGAATGGGCTGTACTAAAAACAGATACTGTATGTTAGCGGGAATGAGATTCTGTATGACAACTGTGCTGTAGGCATCAGGGTTAATGAAGAGATGTCAGCGGAATTCCACCTGATCAGAGGGATGAGGCAGGACCCCTTTTTCTTCTTGTTTGGATTTGTGCTTGAGCACTTAGCAATTTCGTTTAGATACAGAGTGGTGCTTGAAAAAGTAACACTTAATGCGGGTGATGTATAATCTCTTGAAAATATAATTTCCAACAAATATTGCTCAATATGGATTAGGAGCTAGGGAGATGTTTCAAAAGTGACTTCCTCTGGGTGTAAAATACGCTAAGTATGAAACATACTTACATTTGTTGTATCTGCTACTTACTGATCACACTAATGAGCTGGGTATAGTCATTTTATCACACTTTAGGTATAATAATTTTAGCAGGGGTTCATTAGCTCCCGGAAATTATTTCAAGTGTTCTTCTAGTGTACAAAGGTTGAGAAGGTCTATTCTAACCATTACGTCTGTTGTCAAAGAGAATGTTGTAACTGTCTGAGGTCACTAGATGTCAATCTTTGCCTGGAAATAAGTTGGGTGTCTAATGCAGTGTTTCTCAACCTTTTTTCAGTCAATCAAGGCACCCTTTAAAATTATAGACAGTCTCGAGGCACCCAAATTCTAAAATGTAATAAACTATTCTAATAGTTTTACTTATTACATTAACATTCACACACGTAGAACACCCAATGTTAGAAGTGATTTATTCTTCCAAATCCAATACACTTTTGCCCACTGGTACTGACTGGTATTCCAGTGTTTCTCTTCTCCCTCAGTTTTTCTCTATCACTCAGCTAATGTGACCCCAGTGCAGACAGAGGGGCAGGGAAGGGTCATTGGTTGTTAGGATGCTGGCGGCTAGAAGGTTGTAATGGTGCACAAAGAAAACCTGTGGCTTTGTGTAACTAAAAAGCAGGCTTTATCCATACGCTGGCTTGTATACATATTGGGACAATTTGTAGGCATTTTGTCAAAGCACTCCTAAAGGAACCTCAAGGCACCCTGGTTGAAAAAGGCAGGTCTAGCGCATAGCACAGAAAGGTCTTAACCACTTCTGGACTGGAAGGTTTTGCCCCCTTAATGACCAGGCCAGTTAAAGCGTTACTTTAACTGACAAATGCGCCATCTTGCGACACTGTACCCTAATAAAATAGATGTCCTTTTTTCCCCACAAATAGAGCTTTCTTTTGGTGGCATTTGATCACCTGTGCCATTTTTATTTTTTGTGCTATAATCAAAACAAGAGCGAAAATTCAGAAAAAATTCTGGAAAAAAAAAACATTTTTCACTTTCTGCTATATAACATTCTCAAAAAAAAAAAAATTAAAAATCTAAATTTTTCATCCTTTTAGGCCAATTTGTATTCTGCTACATATTTTTGTTAAAAAAATCACAATAAGCATATTTTTTTTGGTTTGCACAAAAGTTATCCTGTCTACAAACTAGGGGAAAGATTTATGTCATTTTAATTTTTTTTTTTTTTACTAGTAATGTTTTTTTTTTTACTAGTAACTAGTTTTTTTTTACTAGATCTGCGATTTTTAGCGGGACTGCGACATTGCGGCAGACAGATCGGACCCCTAACTGACATAATTTGACCTTTTTTGGGGGGACCAGTGAGGTTACTACAGTAATCAGTGCTAAAAATATGCACTGTTACTGTAAAAATTACCCTGGCAGGGAAGGGGTTACCCAGGGGTGATCAAAGGGTTAAGTGTGAACCTAGGGGAGTGTTTTCTAACTGTATGAGGGAGGGACTTGTGGAATCAGCACAGAGACTTGTGATCCTAAATAGGAGGATCACAGGCTCTCTGTGTTCAATGCAGAAAGAACAATGGTCTGCTGTGTTTGCAAGAGCAGACCGTCATTCTCTCTCAGCGGGGAGCGATCACGGTTGCCCGGCGGCAATCGCGGCCACCGATCCCATGGATTGGCTTTCCCGCTTCCCAATGGGGGTGGGTGCGTGCCTCCAGCGGCGCGCACGATCCCCCAAGAGTGATCCCGCCAAACGCTGTGCAGGTACCGCGGTTCGCCCAGCCGAGCCAGCCTGCCGCAGTATATCTATGGCGGGCAGTCGGCAAGTGGTTAAGCAGTTGGACCTTTTTAAAGCCTTGTTTTGTTTTTCTTTAAAAATAACAAACATGTTATACTTACCTGCTCTGTGTAGTGGTTTTGCACAGAGCGGCCCAGATCCTCCTCTTTTCAGGTCCCCCACTGGCGCTCCTGGCCCCTCCTACCTGTTGAGTGACTCACAGCAAGCAGCTTGCTATGGGGGCAACCAACCTGAGCTGCAGCTCTGTGTGTCCTTTCAGACATGAAGCCGCAGTTCGGTCCTGCCCCCTCTTCCTCCTCATTGGCTAACTGGCTTTGATTGACAGCAGCAGATAAAGCCAATGGCGCCGCTGCTGTGTTTTAGCCAATCAGGAGGGAGATTCCCAGACCGCCGAGGCACTCGTGCACATTACTGGATCGAGATAGAGCTCAGGTAAGTATTAGAGGGGCTGAGGGGGACTGCTGCAAGCTGAAGGTTTTTTTTTTTATCGTAATGCATAGAATGCCTTTAAAACCATTTTAGGTACCTTTTATATTTACTGTAAATTGATTTAAATAAAAACATTATTGAGCAGGTACAATTTAACAGGTGCTGTATAAGGATTTATTGGACAATGTACTTGGCTACAGTGAACAATTCAGCCAATGACCCCTACATTTTAATAAAATGTTTGACATATCAAAAAGTTCACATACTCACTGTTATATTTAGATTGAATAAATCAAATTTTTAAACACAGGTAAGGGTATGTGAGCTTCATATTTCTTCCTAATACTGTACATATCTCAGTTTAGAAACTGCTTATTAGTTTGTGGTGAAATGCAAATATGTTTATAGTATTAGATAAAGATTGCTAAAAAAAAAAGAAAAAAAAAAAAAGATTGCTAATGCATAGATTGTATATATTTTTACAATTTTATAATTAACATACATATATTATAAACATAATTGCTGTAACCTGGTCTAAAACCAAATAGCTGCAAATCCATGACTGCAAAAACCACCGATGTAACTTCTTAATCAATTACATTTTGTTTTAAAGCAATATGATTGTGTACCGTAAAAAAACTGGAATTTTTCCAGATAAATTATTGTTATCAATGTTTTTCATCCTTTGATGCATTTTAGTGTTGCTCATCTCCTGTAGAGTATTTGCAGCCACTTCTATATACATGAATGTAGTCCAGTGATGACTGAAAAGCATTTCTTAAGTGGGTTTCACAATTGTGATAAAAGTCAACCTTGTAGGAGTTGTAGTGAAAAACCCTCATTTGAGTTGTAGCAAAGTTGCCTGATGTTTGTAGGTGTCCATGAATTAAGCATAGAGGTTGAGATTTTTGAAATAAATAATTTGTAGGTAAAAGAGGTTACAGTGCATTTTGTGGTATATAAGAAACTCTTCCTCAGGTTTGTGCTGAAAACAAACTGTAGTAAAAACAAAAGAGAAGAAAACTGTCACTATCTGTGGCATAAAATGATTTGCATTTATTGCTATTCAGTTGAAAGCCTATACATACTGTAGCCTATACATATATATACCTATACATACTGTATATTTACAGTTATATATAGTTATTTATATAGGCCGGGTTCAATAGTGGCAACCACCCCAGATGCATTTTCTTAATGTGGGGGAACAATGTGAGGTGAGCTGCTACTGTCCTTAAGTGATGGACCTCTTCTGTCTACTGACAGAAACTTAAAGCGGAGTTCCACCCAGTGAACGTTTTTTTAATAAAAATACCCCCGGGACAGTCAGGGCTAGTGCATTCCACAATGGCTAGCCTCTGATCTGTCATGGGTTGCACTTACCTTTTAGAAGAAATACTTACCTTGAAAATGTATTCTCCAGCGCTGCCATCTCAGGTGTGGGCAGCTTGAAGCCAGCGCGATCCTCTTCTGTGTCCTCTTCCGTCTTCTTCGGTCCTACGAGGCACTGCATCGGCCCAGCCGTCACTTCCGGTGCCGCAGCGTCATCCCTGCACAGCTTCTGGGCATGCCCAGAAGCTGTTTAGCAAGGTATGACGGCGCCTGCACCGGAACTGACGTCGGGGCCGGTGCAGGCGCATTGATTCCTGGGAGCAATGACAATCAGCTCCCAGGAATCATTGCAAGCCAGGAAGTGATGAATCGCCGTGGCCGCCAAGGGGAGGAAGAGGAAGTTAGGTGAGTAAATTTTCTTCTAAACCAGGTAAGTAAAAAAAAAAAAAAATTGTCATTATCCATTTGTTTTTCAGGTGACCCCGGGCATGAAGATGGAGGTAAGTATAATTTTAGGGTGGAACTCCGCTTTAACTTCTTCCTGTGGACATTGTCTCTCTTTGTTATGATGATTCTTCTGCTAACATGATTCTTGTAACAAGAATTCTTGTTTTAATATTTCTGGCTGCACCACAGCCACTGTGGCTTCTACTGCAGCTTCCAGATCAGTTGACTCCTCGGCTCAGCCATGGGGATTGAAGAAGCAGGGACAGTGTGTAATGTTGCTTAAGGCACTGGATCCTGCTTGGCGGCTCACGTAGTGTGTTGAGTGAGCCATAGCGTGGCATACAGGTCCAGAATGGGATCTGATCCCCTTATAATCCTGCCCACAACAAAAAAAATCTGCCAGTGGTAAGTGCAGGGCAGAAGTCTTTTAACCTCCCCGGCGGTATGATTAGGTCAGGAATTATGTACCAAAAGCGGTACAATTTTTTGATATTTATAATTTATAATATATATATTGTGACAGGAAGTCAGGTAAATCTGGGGATGTAGTCACAGAGAGGAGACACATTCCCACCTGGTTTGGAAAGTTCACCGATTACTATAGGGTGTCGGCTGCCAAAGGCAGCAGGAAGGTGTAAAGAAGTTGAAAGGCCTTCAGCTGTTCAGAATGAGGAAATGAAGTCCTCTATAATTTGTCCAGAGGAAGTCTATGGATTGCTGCCTCCTGTCGCCGTGTGGGCTGGGAGAGGAGGACAGACAGATGTGTGCCTCCCGACGCTGAGGAAGCCTGGGAGAGGAGGACAGACAGATGTGTGCCTCCCGACGCTGAGGAAGCCTGGGAGAAGGACTGCTGCCTCCTGTCGCCGTGTGGGCTGGGAGAGGAGGACAGACAGATGAGTGCCTCCCGACAAGCTGGTGAGCATGGGAGAAGACCCCCTGAAGTGATGTGCGCTAAGGAGGGTAAACAAGTGTGAAGACTACTCGAAGTGAGGTCTTGGATCATTTCTAGGTGAAAAGAAACCAATGGACATTTCCTGTGTGAAGGGGAAATCAAGTAAGACTGAAGACTTCTCAAAGGTGAGGACATGGACTGTTTTTCTATGTGAAAGAGAAAACAAACTATTTCTATGTGGAAGAAATAAAGGAATGTTTGCTGTGTGAAGAGATTATAAATGAACTATTGATGGTCTGCTGTAGGATCAGCAAAGTTTGCCAAACAGTAGGTTGGGGACAGACTCTTAGGTAGGTTCCAGTGTGAGAAGGTAGCCGCCCACAGAGGCAAGGATTTATTTTGTCTTTTATTTTATTTTGCTGGTTTTGACGCTTGCAGTCTGGTGAAGAAGAATGCATTAATAAACCAAACTGTTGTTTGCAAACACTTCTCGGCTATCTTCTTGTGAAAACGCACCCCCCAAGGGGTCATCCACGCCTACCACCGAGCTAATCCCTCACATATGGTGGAGGTATGCATCGGGCAGAAGCAGAGATCCCTGCAAAGAAGTGCATATGTTTGATGAACTTTGTCTGGTGCACGAGATTGCACAATCTATGTGTGCAGAAGCAGAGATCCTGAAAGAGAAAAAAAAAACGTGTTTTAAAGAGACAGCGGTCTCAAAATTTTTGATGAACTGTGTCTGGTGCAAGGGACTGCACAAACTGTGTGTACAGGAAAGGAGATTCTGCAAGAGAGAGAAAAAACTACTACTAAGAGACAGTGGTCTTAAAATTTTGCTGGACTTTGAAACAATTTTTTGTGGAGTGACAAAATCAAAACGCCTGAAAAATGCAAAGATAGATGAAATGAGAGACCGGATTCTATGGATGGAGGGGATGTTACCGTCTGAACGAGCCCCATCCATGCCTAAAGAGAGTCTACTAAAGAGGAAGGTTGTTGTCCCTAGCAACACTGATGAAACTGCTATGGAGACGCAGTGTGCTCAGATGAAAAGTAAACTCAAAATGGGGGAGATGCTGAAACAGCGGAGCTTTGCAGCTCAACAAAAGGCTCACCAAGAGAGCATGGCAGGCTGGAAACAGAGACGCCAGCAGCCAATGGAGGTCATCGGTTTGGAGGAAACAACTCGGTAAAGGAGGAGAGCATATTTAAAAGAAGAAAAACTTCCACAAGAGGACACAGTTTTAAATTAGAGGGGCAAAGGTTTAAAAGTAATATGAGGAAGTATTACTTTACTGAGAGAGTAGTGGATGCATGGAATAACCTTCCTGCAGAAGTGGTAGCTGCAAATACAGTGAAGGAGTTTAAGCATGCATGGGATAGGCATAAGGCTATCCTTCATTTAAGATAGGGCCAGGGACTATTCATAGGATTCAGATATATTGGGCAGACTAGATGGGCCAAATGGTTCTTATCTGCCGACACATTCTATGTTTCTATGTTTCTATGAAACCGAGTATGTGTGCAGGGCTGAGTTGGATGCCTTGCAACGGAAAATGAAAGAAAACGAACAAGCCTTGGAATTGCTTAAGATGGAGCATAGAAACTTGCAGGAAACGAATGAACTACTCAAGTCTCATGTGTCACAGTGGGAAGAAACCACTGCTCTTCTTTTGGTCGAGTTGCAAAAACGTCAAGACACTATAAAGGAGAAAGATACCATCCTCATGGAAAAGGAAATTGAAATTCAGACTTTGCAGAAGCAAAGTATGTGTGAAATGTTGGAGTTGCGTAATCAGCTGAAAAAAAGTCTTCAGTGTTTGGAAGCTACAAAAATAGACCTGCAGGGGGCGCAGGAACAGAATGTTGCTCTGAAAATGACATTGTCTCTCAGCGACAACGAGAAAAGTGAAAGAGAGGCTAAATTACTGAGTACTGTGTATGAGCTCACCACTTTGAGCAATGTGGTAGATGAATTACGTGCAAACTGTGAAAGTTGGAAAGGTGAAGCCCAACATTTCCAGCAGCAGTTAAAGGAGAAAGAAGCCTGTGTGGCAGAATTACAGTCTCATTCCCAGAAGCTAGCCAATGAGATGAAAGCTCTTATGCAGGGAAAAGGAGATTGTGAACATAAGAGGGAAAAAGTAGAGGCACAGCTTCTGGAATCGCAAGTCAAGGTGTCAGAAGGTGACCGAGTGTGTGCTAAGCTGTCAGAGAAGGCAAACCAACTGCAGGTTGAGCTGGACAATGTTACAAATCAGCTTTCTCAAGCAGACAGCAAATCCAGAGAAATTGCGGAAGATTTTTCTATTTTGGAATCGCAGCTGCAAGACACGCAGGAACTCTTACAGGAAGAGAGGTGTCAAAGGCTGAGTTTTAGCACAAAGCTCAAACAAATGGAAGATGAGAAAAATGGCTTACTGGAACAATTAAAAGAGGAGGAGGAAGCAAAGAAAAACCTATCAGAGCAAGTTGCAACATTGCAAGCTCAGATAGCGGATATGAAAAAACGCATGGAAGAAAGCGTTGGTTCATTAGAGTGTGTTGAAGATGTGAAAAAGAAGTTTGATCAGATGCTTGGTGAGGAGAAGACTGTGTCTGCAAAATATGCAGAAGAACGCGACCGTGCAAAAACGGAGGCGCGTGATAACGAGAGCAAAGCCCTGTTCTTGGCTCGCTCCTTGGAGGAAGCTCTAGAGTGTAAGGCTGAACTAGAAAGTGTTAACAAACAGCTGCGTACAGAAATGGAAGAATTGGTCAGCTCCAAGGATGATGTTGTGAAAAGCGTTCAGGAGCTAGAAGAGTCTAAGCGAGCCTTAGAACAGCAAGTAGAAGAGATGAAGATTCCGTTGCAGGAACTGGAAGAGGAATTACAGGCAACAGAGGATCTGTCCCAAAGAGGGGATAGTGTGCCTAATGCAGTTTTTAAAAGGATCAGTGTTTTGGGGTCTGTCCTGAGTGAGCCTCAGAAATGTGATGACATGTGGCTTGAATCACCCCTTTGGAATAAACCGTTCCTTCAAAAACTTCAAGCATTGGAAAATGTATCATTAGAGCTTCAGCAAACAAAGGAGTTGTGTAAAAAATGTGATGAGTTCTCAGTTCAGGCTGAAAACCTAGTGGAGACAACTAAAGCGGAGAAAACTAAAGCAAGTGATATAAATCTGGGAGAAAAAAGCAAACGCCACCTAGTGGAGAAAACTAAGGCTGTTGGTGAAAACGTGAAGCAAATGAATTTCAAGTGCCTTTCAGGGAATATTTCCAAAATGGAACTGGTGAAAGACAGGTGGCAGAAGTTTGATCGTGATCTTGAGATGCATTCCATGTGGAATTCAGATAGAGAAAAGGAACTAGGTGACCTTGAGCGGTCAAATAGTTCAGCAGAAAGTGCATTGAAGAAACCTGTAAAAGAATGTGTTGCAGTTCCATGCTTCTTCACTGATGCAGAGAGGAGGTCTATAATGGATACCACCCAGATCGCTGGGTTCAACTGTGTTGTTGCCTTTAAACCCATATGTTGGTGGAAGGAAAGTTGATGATGTCGCTGGAAAAATGAACAGGGGTCACTTTGAAGAAATGTGTGACTGCCTGTTGTGGCAAATGGAAGGCCTTCTGCACAGCATCTTAGAGCAAGCTAAGCTCAAGAAACAAAGAGTCAATGATTGTGTACAGCTGTATGGAGAGGCCACTCAAGTCACAGAGGGACGTCAAGTGTCCCTACTTGAAACAAAGCTTAGTGAAGCAGAGGTTCGCAAAGTGTTGTGGAAATCATTTGTTGATTGCAGAGAGAGGCGTCTTAAGAATGTTGAAGACTTTAAGACTAGCAAAATTGAGTTGCCTATGGATCACGGTCCTCCATGGCGGATAGGACAAACTTGTATGCAAGAGAAACTTGAGAAGAAGCAAAATGATGCCAAAAATGCAGTGGAAAAATGTGTATATGAGATGAGAGACAAACTGTGTGACATTTATGAGAAATCTGTCAATGAAGATGACAGAAACAGTTTCATCCGTCAGCGTGAGGATAATAGAAGGCTTATCAGTGAGAGTCGAGAGAAGTGCCTGACACATGCGTGTATGGAAATCTGTGTCCCAACCCTAGGGTTGAAACAAGAGGGGGGGGGGTATGTGACAGGAAGTCAGGTAAATCTAGGGATGTAGTCACAGAGAGGAGACACATTCCCACCTGGTTTGGAAAGTTCACCGATTACTATAGGGTGTCGGCTGCCAAAGGCAGCAGGAAGGTGTAAAGAAGTTGAAAGGCTTTCAGCTGTTCGGAATGAGGAAATGAAGGCCTCTATAATTTGTCCAGAGGAAGTCTATGGATTGCTGCCTCCTTTCGCCGTGTGGGCTGGGAGAGGAGGACAGACAGATGTATGCCTCCTGACGCTGAGGAAGCCTGGGAGAGGAGGACAGACAGATGTGTGCCTCCCGATGCTGAGGAAGCCTGGGAGAAGGACTGCTGCCTCCTGTCGCTGTGTGGGCTGGGAGAGGAGGACAGACAGATGAGTGCCTCCCGACAAGCTGGTGAGCATGGGAGAAGACCCCTGAAGTGATGTGCGCTAAGGAGGGTAAACAAGTGTGAAGACTACTCGAAGTGAGGTCTTGGATCGTTTCTAGGTGAAAAGAAACCAATGGACATTTCCTGTGTGAAGGGGAAATCAAGTAAGACTGAAGACTTCTCAAAGGTGAGGACATGGACTGTTTTTCTATGTGAAAGAGAAAACAAACTATTTCTATGTGGAAGACATAAAGGAATGTTTGCTGTGTGAAGAGATTATAAATGAACTATTGATGGTCTGCTGTAGGATCAGCAAAGTCTGCCCAACAGTAGGTTGGGGACAGACTCTTAGGTAGGTTCCAGTGTGAGAAGGTAGCCGCCCACAGAGGCAAGGATTTATTTTGTCTTTTATTTTATTTTGCTGGTTTTGACGCTTGCAGTCTGGTGAAGAAGAATGCATTAATAAACCAAACTGTTGTTTGCAAACACTTCTCGGCTATCTTCTTGTGAAAACGCACCGCACCCCCCAAGGGGTCATCCACGCCTACCACCGAGCTAATCCCTCACAATATATATTATAAAATATAAATATATTATAAAATATAAAATATATTATAAAATATAAATATTATAATATATATATAATATATATATATATATATATATATATATATAATATATATTAATAATATAATTTATAATTTACAATTTATAATATTTGATATTTTTCTGATACTTAGGTGATACAGTGTAATCCTCTCAGATTACACTGTATCACCTCCTTTTTATGTGTTTGTGTTGGTGCAACATTTGAATTTCCCTCCCAGTTCCGCTTCCATGCACCATTGCTGCTGCAGGGAACGGAACCAGGAAGTCATCAGAGCGACGGGCGGCACGGCGGGGATCTCGGCGGCGATCACAGCAATGGGAGATCATCGCTGGATCGCCAGGAGAAGGTAAGGAACCCCGCTGCAGGCTCTGCGCATCCACCCCGAGCGTGACTCAGGGATACCGATCCTAGCATTAAAAAAAAGCACTCCGCTACGGGAGTTAAACATTCTTTGCCCAGGTTGCCATTGCTCTGTGGCCTTTGTGGTATGGTATGTGCTTGCTGCGACTACATGGTATTTCAGGTCATAGGGAGTGACGGTAAGACATTTTGTAATTGGTGCCATTTTTCCTTTTTAAGGTGCAACTCTTCTTGCATTACTGACTCTCTGAGGCCTTTTTACTGTGCCTGTGTGGCAGTAAGGGGCAAATGCTTACTGTGCCTGTGCAGCCTCACTCTCAGAGAGACTGCATACACTTCCTTTTCCTTTCCCACACATCCATTGCAGCAATACCTCCAAGTCCATGATCCTTTGGCTCAATACAGAGATCTAGCTATCTACCTGGGTGAGTAGCAGCCTCTAGTGCTTAGCACAAAAGGTCTTCTCCTCCCTCAGCTCAGCAGCAGAGTGTCCCTCTGGGGGCACTTTAAACTGCACATAGCAGATCACAAGCATAGGGAGTAAGGGGCCATATGACCTTGCTATCTAAGATTCAGCACATGCCTCCAAAGGGGTTGGCATTTTTTCCACAAGGCTCTAGTACCTTTTAGGATGGTTACCCCCTAGTTCAACTTCCTGCCTTTTTCTGGGAACTTGGTTGGCCCTTCTTGGAACTTGGCTGTCTTGACGTGGTACATGCTGTTAGGGTCCATCTTTTTGCTACAACTTATTTTCGGCAAACAGATTTTCTCTTTGTGCTTCCGGGGGCATCTTATTTGGACTCCCTGCTTTTTTCTCCACCAATGCAAGGTGGATTAGGCAAATTCTAATTCAACGCTATAGTCTGAAGGACAGGGTTCCTCCCTTCCCCATTAAGGCACACTCTACCAGATCTGGTAATGCTCTATGTGCTTTTCAGCATCAAGCATCTGTTTCTCAGATTTGCTAGACTGCCACCTGATCCTCTGTTCACATGTTTGTTAATTTCTACCATGTGGATGTTCAGTCTTTTTCTGATGCCAGTTTTGAGCAAAAGGTGCTATATCCTGCTCTAGTTCTATTAAGATAGAAAAAATTGGTGTTAAGCACCAATAGTATCCATGCAACGGAAAATTAATAATTAGTGAAAACACTCAAAATGTGTTATAAAGATGTGCAAAAAATTAGTATATAGATATATATATTGATAAGGTTCAATGAACCTAAGTGAGAGCCGCAACAAAAACTTTTGCTCACATTCCTTTCTTGGATTAAACCCCTGAGCTGGAGCACCTATACTATAACCATAACAAATGATCCTGTCTTTTTCACTTTACGAGTTTATAAACTATGTTGTCATTATTCTGTCATTATTCTGTCTTCCACACTACACAGAACATGGAAATGCAGTAGTTTTAGTAAATAGAAATCTGCTAAATACCTTTTCTCGTTAGCAGTTAGAGCTTGTGACTTCTGTAAGTGTCTGGTTAAAGTTTGTAGGAGGAGTTTTCATTCTCCCATGATTGTCCTATGAGGATGCAGGACCCTTCAAAGGGTGTGTGTGATCCCTGCGCTATCTGAGGTGGCAAGAGAGTCCCTGCTGCAGCGCCACTGGGACTGATACTAAAACAGTAAAAAATATATTTGTGGAAGTAGTGGTGCGCTTCAGGGGTTAACTCTTGTAGATCTCTATTTAGGTTGGTGAGTATAATGTGTACAGATCTTGATCTAAGAGTGCTCAGTGTGGTAAATCTGTGTATGCGTCTGTATTCCAAGGAATGAATGATAAAAGTGCAGATGCGTAGTGTCAATCAAAGCAATGTGTGTGTCAATAAATAAATAAATATCAAAATTCTTCTTCTTTGCATATAAAAATATATCAATAAATAAATATATAAATACAGTGTTGGTCTTCAATCTGGTTCATAAAAGGTGAAAAGTATATATATATGTGCTCAAATAAAGTGCTGCATGCTGGTTATAATAAATCGGTGCTAAAAAAAACATGTGAACGGTTCTGTTACAATCCTTCAAATAAACAATATCGATTAAAATAGTCCAAAAAAGTGAATAACTTCCGAAGAAAACTTGTGTAAACAAACTCTTCGTTTGTGTCCGTGCTTCACTAGTTAAATCAAGTGACTGTGATCTCCTTCACCTTGTGTATCACCTCTATGTGCTCTAGCCTCTCACCTTATAGGCAAGACCAATATGCCTTTGGTATCTATCCAGACTTATCAATGGACTCTGTTTGCCTCACTCCGGATCCTTAATCTCTTTTTGAAGCAGACTTCTTGAATTCCTATGGGTGTTTGTCCAGTTCGTTTTCCTAGTCCTATCCTCCTTATCCGGTCTTAATGTGCCTCAGAGACAAAGACTTTTCATGGTGCAGTATATCAAGCTTATTTATTTAAAATATACAGATTTGCACTTACATTTTAGCGAAGAAAAATCAGCATGTAAAAAACAACCGCCGCTGTGGAGATCGGGCTCCGTTGTAACGTCACTTCCGGGTATAGGGTTCCTCCTATGCGTTACGTCACGAGGTCACGTGACTTCCTCATGATTGTCCTATGAGGATGCAGGACCCTTGACCCTCTGTCTGAACACTACTGTATGGCCCTGTGCTGATCACACGCACTCTACCAAGAGAAAAAACTCTCTAGCAATACACTTCAAACTGAGTATGTGCAGCTTGTCCACTAGCCTTTGTACTTTCCGGAGATGGGTTGAGGACTCTGGAAGAAGGGGAGGATTAGAGAAGACAGAATCAAACAGTCTTTTTACACAATGCAGAAGAATAACCCCTTTGGTTCCACAGTGATTATAACAAGCATGCGTTACTGCATATACACACTGGTTTTACTGTGGTGTGTTTAGTAACAAGGAAATTTGGCCATGATGATGTGCCTGTATGTACAGAAATCTACTGAGTGCAGGTAATCACTAATCACCATAATCCTCATCTGACATTTCTCCAAATAGATGTGAAGACTTGGCTCTGCAGGCAGAGAGACTTTGAAATTCCTACTATTGACTGAGATGCTTGTTCTTTCCCTCTAGTACATCAGAACAGCTAATACATTTGCAAGTATTCCTCAAAAACCGGAGCATTTCTTCCTTTCATGTAGCTGTTCATGGGGTTTGTTGTTTTCCCATCCACCGTGATCCACTGTCTTCATCTCTGACCTAAAATACAGTGCATTCATAAAGTATGCAGATCCCCTTCACCTTTTTTCAATTTTGTTATGTTGCCTAAGACTACAGTTGTTTAAATTCATTTTTTTTCCTCTCATTATTCTACAATCATGCCCAGAAGCTGTTTTGCAGTGAATGCCGCGCCTGCGCCAGAAGTGACGAGCAGGGCCGGTGCAGGCGCATTGATTCCTGGGAGCAATGACGTTCACCTCCCAGGAATCATCGCAAACCAGAAGTGACGGTGAGGGCCGCGGGCTTTGTAGTACCACAGTACTCGGGAATTCCCTCTCCTGGATAGCCTCGATCCACAGGGTCCGGTCAGGGTATGCAGGATAAAAAAAGCTCCAGATAGTGTATTACCGTAAAAAATATATGTTTAATAAAATTGGTAGTTATACAGTACATGAAATAGTAAAAAACCGCCAGCCGTAATGGTGCCCGTGAGTGGAGAGCGGTGAATGCCGGCTTGTGTTCCACTCAGGCACCCGTGACGTAAGCAGCGTGCGTTCCACCTTACGTGTGTTTCATCAATGCGTATGACGTCTTCAGAGAGGAGTATGTAGCACAATGTATTGTGCTACATGTCTTTGGGGGAAAAAAAAACAGATTTTTAAATTTTTTTTAATAGTGCCATTTTTTTAACTGTCATGAATGGGTTCATTCATAACAGCTGTGATTTACTATTGTGTGCTGTGATTGGCTCAGGTACCATGTGATAGCTGTTGGCCAACCACAGCATCACTATAGGAATCGCAGCTGTAATGAATGAAATTGTGAATGAAAATGTGATTGCTCAAAGCAGTTGGGTACCGGGAGCTGCAATCCGCTGTGTTCAGTGGACACAGCAGTCACGGGATCAGTGTGCTGTGCTCTCTTAACTGGAAGGGGCAGGATGACGCACATGCATGTGATCCTGCCTGCCTATGGTGCCCTGCTGCAGCAAATGTACTGTGGCTGGGCGGCAAGCCGGTAAAGTGGAATTTTATTCAGGAAAATTAAGTCCTGCTAGATCACTTCAGGCTGGCCTCTTTTTCAGGAATAGCTTTGTGAAACAGAAAAAAATAAGTGCACATACTGTATAAAAATCCAGTAATACACTGTCTTACCCTGCTCTGCACATGCTCAGTTGCTCTCCATTTATAGTATTGTGCCAAAAATCAAGGCCACTAGAGGCTGATCTGCTCACAGTCTAAAGATTTACTGCTGCCTAGAGGTTCTGGGCTTCAGGAGAATGGCAGCCTCTAGCAAGGAGAAGAAGGAGCAATGCTGAGGCAATTTTCAGCACAAACTAATTTTGCTGGCATAATTATTAATGTGAAATGTATGTTGCTTGCTAAAGAACATTATGTTTTTATAAAGTTGTTATGGGTGAAGTTCTGCTTTAATGCTAATTTTAACTATCAGTGCCACATGGTAAAAATAGAGGCAACATTTGAAGATATTTTTGTAGAGATGAATATGCCACGTTTTCTACTATATCAGGTTTGGCAAAATCACCTGCTAATCACTATTAGAGATATGTTACCTGCAGTACATGCTGCCTTTCATGGGTTCACACCCTTACTGAGACATACCCACTGGTGATTTCTACATTTATGTACAGCCTTTACAATATATGTTTGAATTATACATGTATTTCTATCAGTTTATACTGTATATGCCTTACTGTAGTAGTTTTCCAGGCATTGTGCCTGATAGGGGTCTGCCATTGTTACCGGTGACACCTTCAGCCCATTTAAGCTGAATACCCAAGTGTGAAAGTTGAGACAATGACCATTCCGGCATCTTTGGTTTGTTTTGTTTATTTTATAATGGGGATGGGAGAAGGGAATGAATGGGATTCTCCTCTGGCTCAACTAGGTAAAACTGGGACACTTTGCAGAAAAATGCCTGTCAGTGCTGTCAGCTGAATGCCGACCAACGTTTACCGGCACTTGAAAAATGCTGTCTTGCTGGACTGTGCTAGAACTTGTCTTTTAACCCGCTGGTTAACTCAAAAGATCCTGGACTGTAGTAAGACTTGACTCTTGACACTGCGTTTAGCTCAGAAGTCCTGTGAACAGATCCCACCAGCCCTTCCCTGGCTGAGGTAGCTCCTTGTAACTGCTTGTGCTGCTGCAACTCTCAACACTGTACACTGCACACTGTACGCTGTACACTTAACTCTTCAGGGCCCAACCGCTGGCGCCCCCCTTACACTTTCAGGGTCCTCTCACTAGGCACCCACTCTGCTCTTCAGGGTCCTCTCATGAGGCACCCCTTCTGACACTTCAGGGTCACACTGGCACCCCCTAACTCCTGGATCCCTTGAACCTTCACCAGAGGGGTCTCCTCTCAGCTAGGCAGACCCCCAGGGGCAGTTTGCAGTACTCACAAACTTGGAATGCTTTCCTGAAACTGGGCTCCCTCAACTCCGCTGGTCCTCGGTACACCGGATCCTCTCTGCAGCTCAGCTCAGCTCTCTCTGTACTCTCAGGCAAGCCGCCCGAGACACCCGATCCTTCTGACAGGAGGAGAGAAAGCCGTACTCTTCCTCCTAGGACTCTGCTTCCCGCTAAAGATGCTGCGTCATGCGCTCCCCTCAAACTTATACCCACTCCCAGAATCCTGTGCGGCAGAATCTGCCTTTCTTGGGTAGATACAAGCCTGAATGTGCCACTGATTGGGTTTCCTCCACTGCCCAATGAGAACCCTCTCATGGAGCCAGTGGGGAGACTCCCCAGTCTTAATAGCAACACCTGGGAGATATGACAGCCCAGCTGAAAATCATGGCCCTGCTGTTAGGCAGCCAAGGCTCACTATACTTTTGCCTAGCACCTACCTTGTAGGGTGCTACACATGATATGTATTTTGATATATACTCCATAACCTATAAATAAGGAATATGTATAAAAAAAATACGTTACGAGAGTGTCATAACAGCCATAAACTGAAATTGTAACCTTGTTCTACTGAATTGAGAAGTCTATATATAAAAATAATGCACAGTGCCTACATAATTAGTATTTGACTTACTACATGTGAATCACAGTTTAGGAAATTAGTGTACAACAGTTGATTTTTATTTTTAAAACATAGTAGTTCCTCTTTTGGTATTTGGCTGTTGAAACAGCATAAGCATGTGTTTCAAATAGATTTGTGTTCCTGTTTAAGGGCCCAATCATACATCCTAAAATATGTGAACATAATGCATACCCTGCTGTGCCATATATCTACATTGCATGAGAAGGATAACAACATTTTTCAAAGCCCGCAATTTTTTTTAAAGATGTACAGCCAAAGCTCGTTTGGCTGTACATCCCCCTATGCATCACAGTGTCATTCATTTTGCACTTCTGTGACCCTGAAGTCCGCTCTCTGCTGACGTCAAAGAAGTCAGTCTAGGCACTGTGTCATCACGACAATAGAAGTTGGGATCCATCGGGTGCCTAGACTGACACCTGGCTCAGCCTCTCAGCGAGCCGCTGAGGGCCTCAGTCGGCCGCTCCACCCCCTCCACAGCCCAGCGCTCCAATGAGTGAGGAGGAGGCAGAGAAGAGAGCTGCTGACTGGTAGTCAACAGCTCTCTGCTTGGGGAGCTGTCAGAACCGATCAATCAGCGGTGTTCGATCGCTCGGTTCTCAGCGCAGAAGCGCCCGGGGGACAGATGCAGCATCGGACCGATGCTGCATCCACCTAGATAAGTATAACTGTGGGAAAAAACATAAAGCTATACATCTCCTTTAAGATCTGTGCCTCTGTGCTGCATTCCTGTTGGTGAACCAGTACTTTAATTAAACTAAATAATAATAATAATAATAATAATATTGGTTGAACTGGATGGACTTGTGTCTTTTTTCAACCATATTAATTATATGTACCTATGTAATAATAATAGTACTGTATTTTCTGGCGTATAAGACTACTTTTGAACCTCAAAAAAATCCCCCAAAAATGGGGGGTCGTCTTATACGCCGAGTATAATATCTCCAAGGTAACCTAAGTATAAGTATTACCGGTAGATGAAGATTAGGGGGGTCGTCTTATACGCCCAGTCGTCTTATACGCCGGAAAATACGTACATTTTATTAGATATATTTAAAATGATACATAACGAACTGCTAATTTGACAAAGATGATGGACAATATTGTGCTATCCGTTACATGAATTATACAGTGCATTCAGAAAGTATTCACAGTGCTTCACTTTTTCCACATTTTGTTTTGTTACAGCTTTATTCCAAAATGGATAAAATTCATTATTTTCCTCAAAATTCCTCAAACAATATCTCATAAAGACAATTGATTTGAAATCTTTGCAAATTTTTTAAAATAAAAAATAAAAAAAAATCACATGTACATAAGTATTCACAGCCTTTGCCATGACACTGAAAATTGAGCTCAGGTGCATCCTGTTTCCACTGATCATCCTTGAGATGTTTCTACAACCTGATTGGAGCCCACCTGTGGTAAATTCATTTGATTGGACATGATTTGGAATGGCACACACCTGTCTATATAAGATCCCACAGTAAACAGTGCATGTCAGAGCACAACCAAGCCATGACATCCAAGGAATTGTCTGTAGACCTCCGAGACAAGATTGTATTGAGGCACAGATCTGGGGAAGGGTACAGAAAAACTTCTGCAGCATTGAAGGTCCCAATGCGTAAATGTAAGAAATTTGGAACCACCAGGACTCTTCCTAGAGGGGGCCGCCTGGCCAAACTGAGCAATGGGGGGGGGGGGGGGAGAGAAGGGCCTTAGTCAGGGAGTTGACCAAGAACCCGATGGTCCCTCTGACAGAGCTCCACTGTTTCTCTGTGGAGACAGGAGAACCTTCCAGAAGAACAATCATCTCTGCAGCACACCACCAATCAGGCCTGTATGGCCAGACAGAAGCCACTCCTCAGTAAAAAGGCACATGACAGCCCACCTGGAGTTTTCCAAAAGGCACCTGAAGGACTCTCAGACCATGAAAAACCAAATTTTCTGGTCTGATAAAACAAAGATTGAACTGAATGGCAAGCGGCATGTCTGGAGGAAACCAGGCACCGTTCATCACCTGGTCAATACCCATCCCTACAGTAATGTATGGTGGTGGCAGCATCATGCTGTGGGTATGTTTTTCAGAGGCAGGTACTGGGAGACTAGTTAGGATCGAGGGAAAGGTGAATGCAGCAATGTACAGAGACATCCTTGATGAAAACCTGCTCCAGAGGGCTCTGGACCCCAGACTGGGGCAAAGGTTTATCCAACCTGATGAATCTTGAGAGTTCCTGTAAAGAAGAATGAGAGAAACTGTCCATAAATTGGTGTACCATCTTGTAGCATCATACTCAATAAGACTCTAGGCTTTAACCACTTTAATACCGCTCACGGTAATACTACTGCGGCAGAGCGGCACGATACCGCTCAGCCACGTAGTATTAACGTGATGCGCGATCACGGCTCCAGAGCGCGCTCCCGCGCGCCGCGGGTCCCGATCCCGATGTCATTCGGTAGGGAACCGATCAGTCATCAGATACTGACCAATGATTTTTGGTCAGTGTCTGTAGATCGGTCCCCACCAATGGCAATCTGTCCCCTGTCTGTGTAATGTAAACACAGACAGGGGAAGTGATGTCACTGTCCTTCCTGGAGTCCTTTCGGTTCCAGGAGAGAGACAGAGACACACCAAAAACGTGAGTTCCACCAACACTACACTGACACACCTCACATAGGTACATTTAACCCCTTCATCACCTCTGATCACCCCCTGATCACCCCCAAAACCCCTCACAGTGAACACTATATACAGTGGTATACAGATATTTTACTGATCACTGTATAAGTGTCACTTGTGAGCGTAGTTTGCGCCTGCGTTAGGCCCAAATAGGGTTAGGGTACCCGCCACCTATCCCCTAATAAAGTTTTTACCCCTTGATCAGCCCCAGTTAACCCCTTCACTACCTATTACTCTGTGCACTAAATACAGTATATAGGTAAATACTGATCACTGTATTTAGTGTCACTAGTGACCCTAATTTGCGCTTGCGCTAAGCCCATATAGGGTTAGGGCACCCGCCACCTATTCCCTAATAAACTTTTAACCGCTTGATCTTCCCCAGTTAACCCCTTCACTCCATATAAATCAGTGCACTAATATATACAGTATATCAGATAACTACTGATCACTGTATTTAGTGTCACTGGTGACCCTAATTTGCGCTTGCGCTAGGCCCGAATAGGTTTAGGCCACCCGCCATCTATCCTCTATAAAGGTTTAACCCCTTGATCTCCCCCAGTTTAACCCCTTCACTTCCCTGTCACAGTGTTCACTATATACAGTGATTACCGATCACTGTATTAGCGTCACGGGTGACACAACTTAGGCTAGCTAGTTAGCGTCAGGGTCCCACTACACCACCGTTACTTAGCGTCAGTTAGAGTCAAGTACACTAACACACACACACCACCGTTACTAGTATAGTGTTTGAACAGATCAATATCTGATCTGATCAGAACTATACTAGCGTCCTCATAATTTAGTGTTCCCCAAACGCAGTGTTTGCACAATCAGCACTGATTCCTGCTAGCACCTGCGTTTAGCCCCCCTGCCCAGCCCACCTTACCCAGGCAAGTGTAGTAATCAATAGATTACTGACACTTCCAAAAAACACAAATCACACAAAACCGCTGCGTTAGCAGAGTCAGGCCTGATCTCTGTTAGCACTAGCAGTTTTTCTTTGTAGCGACCAAATAGTCCTCGACAACCAGGTGCTTTTATTACCTAGTAGTCGCATCACTGTACGAGTAAATTTAGCTACCAAAATGACAAAACGTTCGTTCAGTGATGATGCTATATACAGTATAATGGCCATGTCAAGTGAGAGCGATGGGGAAGCCTCACTGTCAGAATCAGGGTCAATATACGAACCAGATGACAGCAGCGGCTCCCTGACAGATAGCTCCGACAGAGGGGTCCCTGCTAGGGTCAGGCGTACCCGACCCCATTCTGGAGTTGTTGACTTGCAAGAACTGGAGGTTTCTGGTATGCAGCAGAGTGCCAGTACTAGTGCCGCTCACACTTCTCGTGAACTGGCAAGCACGAGCGGCCTAGTACACCCTGGACCTTCAACCAGCACTGCAGTATCACCTGGTGACGTGGCGAGTCACCTGAGTGCAGTTGAAGCTGGTGCGGTGGCTAGCACGAGTAGTGGCCCGCAGCCACCGCGTATCCGAAGACAGGCCCGTAGAGCCCATAGTGTCCTCCCTGAAGCGCTGGCATATCCTAATTGGCAGCCCACAGATTCCACAGCGCCAGTACTTCCCCCATTCACCGCCCAACCCGGAATCCAAGTGGAAACAGCTGGTTTTAATCCCATAAACTTTTTTGAGCTGTTTTTCACTGAAGATCTTTTCAGATCTATTGTGGACCAATCAAATTTGTACACTCAACAATTCATCGCCGCCAACCCAAATTCACCCCTTGCCAGACCATTCGCCTGGAATCCTATTACGATTCAGGAGTTTAAAACCTTTCTGGGCCTTTCCTTCAACACGGGCATTACAAGAAAGAATGAATTGCGGTTATATTGGTCCACTGACCCAATTCATCAAATGTACGTGTTCTCTGCTGCTATGTCCAGGGCTCGATACCAACAAATATTTCGGTTCATGCATTTCAACGACAATGAACTCTGTCGTCCTCGGGGAGACCCTGAATATGATCGGCTCCACAAAATTCGGCCCCTCATAGACCACTTCAATCAGCGGTTCGCAGCCTTGTTTACCCCCCAACAAGATGTCTGCGTTGACGAGTCCCTGATTAAGTTTACTGGTCGCCTTGCTATCAAACAGTACCTCCCCAGCAAGCGTGCCAGATACGGGGTCAAGTTGTATAAGCTTTGTGACAGGGCCACAGGCTATACAGTTAATTTCCGTGTCTATGAGGGAAAAGATAGCACTGTGGAGCCCCCCGACTGCCCAGGCTACATAGGGAGCAGCGGCAAGATAGTTTGGGACTTGGTGTCACCCTTATTCGGAAAGGGGTACCACTTGTACGTGGACAATTTCTATTCAAGCGTGCCACTTTTTAGACACCTCTATCAATTGCAAATTGGCGCTTGTGGCACCGTGCGATCTAATCGCCGGGGCTTCCCCCAACGGCTAGTGAATGCCCCACTGAGCTCGGGGGAGAGAGCCTGCTTGAGGTGCGAGGAATTGCTTGCAGTGAAGTGGAGGGACAAACGAAACGTTTACGTGCTGTCCTCCATTCACCCAGACACGGCAGTCCAAATTACTACGGTCACCGGTGTTGTTGTTGAGAAACCCCTCTGTGTCCACGACTATAACCGTAAAATGGGAGGGGTGGACTTCAACGACCAGATGATGGGACCGTACTTAATTGCCCGTAAGGCCAGACGCTGGTACAAAAAAGTGTCTGTATACCTATTTCAATTGGCTGTTTACAACGCTTTTGTCTTATACAAAGCTTCTGCTGGAACATTATCCTTCTTTCAATTCCAAGAAGAGATAATCAGAGCCCTTGTGTATTCAGCTGGTGCTCCTGCCCAACTTCCCCAACCAGATGCAGTGAGGCGGCTGCATGAGAGGCATTTTCCGCAATACCTCCCGAGTACCGATACCAAACGATACCCCCAAAAAAGATGCCGTGTCTGCAGCAAGCGCGGATTTAGGCGTGACACCCGGAATTATTGTCCCGACTGTCCTGACCGACCTGGTCTTTGCCACGGTGACTGTTTCCGTCGCTACCACACACTAGTGGATTATTAGCATAGGGTACAGCACGGCACAGTTTAGGGCACATTTACACAGGGTCTCAAAAGATGTTCGATGGCTATCGTCATTTTGAGAGACCCGAACCTGGAGCCTGGAACTCGACGTTTGAAGAAAAAAAAAAAAATACATAAAAGCCAAAAATAGTTGTCGTCTCAGTCATTTTTTATGTTCTTCTACACTTCCTATGTACTTTTAATGTACTTTGTTTGTTTTTCATTCTTTTGTGACCTGTTTCTCTTGCAGGTACTCGTCGGCTACCACGCATTGATTTCATATATTCTGACACAAACAGTGTTTGCGCTCAGCATACATGGATACCTTTGCTGATAGCAGCTGTGGTGATTTTCTGATTTCAGCACTGCAGTTAAAATCCTATTTTGGTATACGTGGATAGCGCCGTGTATACCCATCATTAAATTCAGTGGGTGGTTGTTTGGGCGGTTAATGATGAGAATCCAAAAACTTTTGTTGTGTCAGTCATTTTATATGTCCTACTCTTCCTAATGTACTTTTTTTTAATGTACTTTGTTTGTTTTTTCATTCTTTTGTGACCTGTTTCTCTTGCAGGTACTGGTCGGCTACCATGCATTGATTTTATATATTCTGACACAAACAGCGTTTGCGCTCAGCATATATGGATACCTTTGCTGATAGCAGCTGTGGTGATTTTCTGATTTCAGCACTGCAGTTAAAATCCTATTTTGGTATACGTGGATAGTGTCGTGTATACCCATCATTAAATTCAGTGGGTGGTTGTTTGGGCGGTTAATGATGAGTAATACTACGCATTATTCCTGTGCTGATTTCTGATAGGTTCTCTTTTTTTTCGTTCAGCCCACAGGCTGCATGAAAAAAAAAAAACCTATATGCCAAACAAAGACCAGCAATGTACTGGTACGTTGCTGGACTTTGAGTGGTTATACCAGGATGATGCCTGCAGATTTAGGCATCATCTTGGTATCGTTTTTTACAGCAAGCGGTCGGCTTACATGTGAAAGCAATCCTAGCGGATAATTGGCCGCTAGACTGCTTTTACATGCAGTGGGAGGGGACTCCCCCCCCCCCCTCCTGCCGCCTTCCGCTGCCTTCCACGGTTTTTCTCGGGCTCTCCTGTCCCACCGGTTAACCCGAGAGTGCAGCCGGTGGTTCAATTATCTAACCATAGAGCTGATTGGAGATGAGAATGGCTCCAATCATCTCTATGGCCTAAGATGCCGGAGGCTACGAGCATTTCATAACTTCTGTTTCGCCAGAAATAAACAGCGCCATTGGGAAATTGGGAAAGTATTTTATCACACCAATTTTGGTATGGTCAGATGCGTTAAGGTCAGAGGAAAGATCTAGAGTATAAAAGACCCCAATTTTTTTTAAAAAGAGTACCTGTCACTACAGATTGCTATCATAGAGGAAATTTAAATTCACCGTGATAACAATAAAAATGATTAAAGAAAAAAAAATGAAAGAAAAGGTGTCAAAATAACATAAGAAAGCAAATTAAAAAAAAAAAAAAACAAAAAAAAAAATCAAGCCCCCCTGTCCCCCCGTGCTTGCGCGCAAATGCGCGCACAAGCGTTGGTCTAGTGTCATATGTAAACCGCAATTTCAGCATGCATGTGAGGTATCGCCGTGAACGCCAGGTCGAGGGCAGTAATTGTTGTGGTAGACCTCCTCTGTAAGTCCAAAGTGGTAACCTGTAAAGACTTTTAAAGGCTTTTAAAACCGTACGTAGTTTGTTGCCGCGGCACGGGCGTGCGCAATTTTTAAAGCATGTCATGTTAGGTGTCTATGAACTCGGCATAAGATCATCTTTTAAATTTTACCAAACAATTTGGAATTATATAGTGTATTTCTGCATTAAAAATAAAAAAAGTGTTTTTTTACGCAAAAATTGCGTTTGGAAAATGTGTGCGCAAATACCGTGTAACAAAAAAAATTGCAACATCCACCATTTTGTTCTGTAGGGCCTCTGCTTTAAAAAAATATATAATGTTTGGGGGTTCAAAGTAATTTTCTTGTGAAAAAAAAATATTTTTTCATGTAAACAAAAACTCACAGAAAAGGCTTGGTTTTCAAGTGGTTAGAAGAGTGGGTGATGTGTTGCTAAAATTGAGCATAAAATGCCAGGACTGTTCAAACACCCCCCAAATTACCCCTTTTTGGAAAGTAGACACCCAAAGCTATTTGCTGAGAGGCATATTGAGTCCATGGAGTATTTTATATTTTGCCCTAAGTTTCAGGAAAATGACAATTTGTTTTTTTTTTTTTTTTTTTTTACACAAAGTTGTCACTAAATAATATATTGCTCACGCATGCCATGGGTATATGTGAAATGACACCCCAAAATACATTCTGCTGCTTCTCCGGAGTACAGGGATACCCCATGTGTGAGACTTTTTGTCAGTCTAGCCGCATACAGGACCCGGAAAACCAATCCGCACCTTCTGGCTTTCTAAGGGCGTAAATTGTTGATCTCACTCCTTACTACCTATCACACTTTTGAAGGCCATGAAATGCCAAAATGGCACAAAACCCCCCCAAATGACCCCATTTTGCAAAGTAGACACTCCAAGCTATTAGATGAGAGGCATGATGAGTCCATGGAATATGTTATATTTTGCCACAAGTTTCAGGAAAATTATTATTTTTTTTTTTTTTTTTTACACAAAGTTGTCAGTAAATGATATAATGCTCACACAAGCCATGGGTATATGTGAAATGACACCCCAAAATACATTCTGCTGCTTCTCCTGAGTACAAGGATACCCCATGTGTGAGACTTTTTTGCAGTCTAGCCGCGTACAGGACCCGGAAAACCACTCCCCACCTTCAGGCTTTCTAAGGGCGTAAATTGTTGATCTCACTCCTTACTACCTATCACACTTTTGAAGGCCATGAAATGCCAAAATGGCACAAAACCCCCCCAAATGACCCCATTTTGCAAAGTAGACACTCCAAGCTATTAGATGAGAGGCATGATGAGTCCATGGAATATTTTATATTTTGCCACAAGTTTCAGGAAAATTATTATTTTTTTTTTTTTTTTACACAAAGTTGTCAGTAAATGATATAATGCTCACACATGCCATGGGTATATGTGAAATGACACCCCAAAATACATTCTGCTGCTTCTCCTGAGTACAAGGATACCCCATGTGTGAGACTTTTTTGCAGTCTAGCCGCGTACAGGACCCGGAAAACCACTCCCCACCTTCAGGCTTTCTAAGGGCGTAAATTGTTGATCTCACTCCTTACTACCTATCACACTTTTGAAGGCCATGAAACGCCAAGATGGCACAAAACCCCCCAAAATGACCTCATTTTGCAAAGTAGACACTCTAATCTATTTGCTGAGAGGCATGGTGAGTATTTTGCATCTCTCATTTTTTTTGGAAAATGAAGAAAAAACAGGAAAATGCATTTTTTTTCCTCTTTTTTCAAATTCCAAAACTTTGTGACAAAAAGTGAGATCTGCAAAACACCCAACATGCCTCTCTGCAAATAGCTTAGGGTGTCTACTTTCCGAAAAGGGGTCATTTGGAGGGGGGTTGTGCTGTCTTGGCATTTCATGGCCTCCGAAACTGTGATAGGTAGTCAGGAGTGAAATCAACAATTTACGCCCTTGGAAAGCCTGAAAGTGGGGGTTGGCTTTCGAGGACCTGTACTCGGCTAGACTGCAAAAAAGTCTCACACATGTGGTATCCCTGTACTCAGGAGAAGCAGCAGAATGTATTTTGGGGTGTCATTTCACATATACCCATGGCATGTGTGAGCAATATATCATTTAGTGACAACTTTGTGTAAAAAAACAAAAAAAAAAATAATAATAATATATTTCCCGGAACTTGTGGCAAAATATAAAATATTCTATGGACTCACCATGCCTCTCAGCAAATAGCTTGGGGTGTCTACTTTGCAAAATGGGGTCATTTGGGGGGGTTTTGTGCTATGTTGAAATTTCAGGGCCTCCGAAACTGTGATGGGTAGTCAGGAGTGAAATCAACAATTTACGCCATTAGAAAACCTAAAGATGGAGATTCATTTTCGGGGTCCCGTACACAGCTAGGCTCCCAAAAAGTCTCACACATGGGGTATCCCCATACTGAGGAGAAGTGGCAGAATGTATTTTGGGGTGTCATTCCACATATACCCATGTCATGTGTGAGAAATTTATCTTTTAGTGACAACTTTGTGTTAAAAAAAAAAAAAAAAAAAAATTGTAATATTCCCAAAACTTGTGGCAAAATATAAAATATTCCATGGACTCACCATGCCTCTCAGCAAATAGCTTGGGGTGTCTACTTTGCAAAATGGGGTCATTTGGGGGGTTTTGTGCTATCTTGAAATTTCAGGGCCTCCGAAACTGTGATGGGTAGTGAGGAGTAAAATCAGCAATTTACGCCATTAGAAAACCTAAAGATGGAGATTGATTTTCGGGGTCCCGTACACAGCTAGGCTCCCAAAAAGTCTCACATATGTGGTATCCCTGTACTCAGGAGAAGCAGCAGAATATATTTTGGGGTGTAATTACACATATACCCATGGCATGTGTGAGAAATTTATCTTTTAGTGACAACTTTGTGTTAAAAAAAAAAATTTTTTTTTTTTTATTCATTTTTCAAACACCTGTGACAAAAAAATTAAATATTCAATGAGCTCAACATGCATCTCAGAACATTCCTTAGGATGTCTACTTTCCAAAAAGTGGTAATTTGGGGGGGTCTTGTACTGCCCTGCCATTTTAGCACTTCATGAATTGAGATAGGCAGTCAGAAATTAAAGCTGCGTAAAATTTCAGTATTTACACCATAGTTTGTAGACGCTATAACTTTTGCGCAAACCAATAAAAATACGCTCATTGAATTTTTTTTTGTCAAAGACATGTAGCTAAATATATTTTGGCCAAAAAATATGACATAAATTGAGTATATTGGATATTTTTTAAAAGACAAAGTTGAAAATTTCATTTTTTTGCAAAATTTTCGCTCTTTTTTTATTAATATCGCAAAAAATAAAAAGCGCAGAGGTGATCAAATACCACCAAAAGAAAGCTCTGTTTGTGGGAAAAAAAGGACGTAAATTTTGTTTGGGTACCACATTGCATGACCGCACAATTGTCAGTTAAAGTCGCACAGTGCCGAAGCACAAAAAGTGGTCTGGACGTAAGACAGCAAAATCCTCCGGTTGTAAAGTGGTTAATTGGTGCCAAAGGTGCTTTAATAAAGTATTGAGCGAAGGCTGTGAATACTTAAGTACATGTGATTTTTTTCATTTTATATTTTTAATAAATTTGCAAAAATTTCAAACAAATTTCTTTAACGTTGTCATTATGGGGTATTGTTTGAAAATTTTTGAGGAAAATCATGAATTGAATGCCTCATTTAAAGTCCCAAACGTCTTTTATTTCACATACAATCAGGGATGGAGGTGCGTGCTCTTCAGCCAGTCTTTTAGCTTCACCCAATGGCTATTGCATAGCTATTTGTTTGTGTATGGTGATATTGCGATATACTATTGTAGGCCAGTTATAAATGGGGGCTGGGGCCACCTAGTGGAGATTGTGCCAACCTCCAGGCCCACCTGTCCCTCATCTATCCATTAGCCAGCATGTGCTCCCACTGGGGAGACACTGTTATATCAGTAGTGTTAGGACTACAAGTAACACAGGGTGCTGTGTAGTGGCCTTGCAGCTTACACATGCGTTTGCAAATGCGTGCCAACCAAATCCCTGTTTTTTATGTTTATGAGACAGGTTCAGTCGGCAGACTGGTCGATGAGTATATGCGACTAAGGGCCAGGATGCTTTCACGCACCTCCTTTGAAGTCCCAAATCCTCATTTTTGATGTTTCATCTACAGGGATGGAGACACAGAGCCCTACCCGGGCCTGTGCCTCATTTAAAGTCCCAAACGTCTTTTATTTCACATACAATCAGGGATGTTGGTGCATGCTCTTCAGCCGGTCTTTTAGTTTCACCCAATGGCTATTGCATAGATATTTGCTTGTGTATGGTGATATTGCGATATACTATTGTAGGCCAGTTATAGATGGGGGCTGGGGCCACCTAGTGGAGATTGTGCCAACCTCCAGCCCCACCTGTCCCTCATCTATCCATTAGCCAGCATGTGCTCCCATTGGGGAGACACTGTTATATCAGTAGTGTTAGGACTGGAAGTAACACAGGGTGCCGTGTATTGGCCTTGCAGCTTACACATGTGTTGCAAATGCGTGCCAACCAAATCCCTGTTTTTTATGTTAATGAGACAGGTTCATTCGGCAGACTGGTCAGTGAGTATATGCGACTAAGGGCCTGGTTGCATTCACGCACCTCATCTAAAGTCCCAAATCCTCCTTTTTGATGTTTCATCTACAGGGATGGAGATGCAGAGCCCTACCCATCCTGTGCCTCATTTAAAATCCCAAACATCTTTTTTTTTTTTTTTTTTCACAAAAAAGTGCTTTATTGAGGTAATAAAGAATGAACAATAAAACATAAGGGTTCAGTAAAGACTGTAACATATCAAAAAATATATCAAAAAATATTGTCTCACACTTCTACCAAAGAGAATAAGAAAAGATAAAAATTACAGTATATTCCGCAGTTGTGGGTCTTATGTTGCAGGTAACTTGCCAAAGTGGCCTAACAAATTGCAATCTGCAAATATGTAGATCTGGTCAATCTTAAAGAGAAGTGTAAATACGTAACATTATTAAGTAATTATCCTTAATCGAAAATGCAACAGTTGTAGATCTATGAGTGGTCATCTTAGGATAGGAGTAGAAAGGTGACAAATTTGAAAGGAAAAAGAAAGAGAAAAAGAGAAGTGAAGAGAAGAAAGTTGGGGGTGGGGGAGAAGGAGAGGGGGGGGGGGGTTGGCATGGGGACATGGGGGGTGGGAAAAAGGGTTGCTATCTCCAGAATGGTGCTGCAGGCACCCTTGGGGTGTGCAGTGTCAGGGGTTAGCTCTTTATGTGGTTGATTTCAAAGTATCATATTCCTGAGAAACAGAAAAAAAGTGTCCAGTTAGCCCAGAGTTTAATTTAATCCATTTTGGAACAAAGCTTGTAACATAACAAAATGTGGAAAAAGTGAAGCGCTGTAAATACTTTCTGGATGCACTTGTACATACTTTATATACTGAACATATAATTCTTACCCCTGCCCTCTTTACATTGGGTTATGTGTTACATACTTCTAACCATTGCACTCTGTAAGCTGTGCTGTATTTTACATACAGTACTTCTAACTCTGTGGGACTGTAGTGTACTTTGCACACACCTGATTGCTGCACTTCAAGCATACAGAGTGATGAGAACTATAAAATGTATAACCTTGTGTATAAGAGTCAAGGGTCAGAGTATGTAATATACAGTGTGCAGAGTATAGTGATCAAGAGTATGTAATGTGCAGCACAGCACCTGAGTGCAGGGATCAAAAATATGTAATGTACACCACACAGTACTGAGTACAGCAGCCATGGGTACAGTCCAGGGGTTGTTATTATTTAATACCTCCTTACTTAAGCAACAGCCTAGAAAGTAACCATCCACCAATCTTTGCTCCACCCATCTTTAGATCTTCTCTGGGTCCCCACTCCCCATACATAACTTACAGTAAATAAAACCAGTGAAATAACCGCGCTATTGTGAAAAAGAAAAGCTGCAACTTCAAGTGTGACAACACCACAAATACAGTATACAAAACAAAAGTCGCGCTAAATAAATGAGAAAAACCAAAAATGAAATTAAAGTCCAAAGAAAATGTTCATAAATTCTTAAATGCAAAAAAGGTTTGAATATTGGCACACAGGAATCCGCATCTGATGGGTGATCTGCTTACCAGAGATGAAAGAGTAAATTACATATAACTCAATCCTCTTTGCTTCAGTCAAGAAATGCAGAATCCAATCCAAGTGTGAACGGTGTAATATGACGTCAGTAATCACTCAAATGGAAATATGAAAAGAAAAAAAGAAACGCCATAGCGTAAAACCACAAAAATTTAGGAAACAGATAGTGCTCCCAGTTGGTGACCCGGCCACACCAAAGTGAAAATAAATAAAAAATTTAGATATGTGAATTGTGAAACACCTCAGTGATATAGAAGAGGGGTTTGAGTAAATGCTTCTTACCAGAAGTAAAAAGAAATGTGCACATAGGAGCCTCCAATAGATGCAGGAATGAAAGGGCACACAGTGGGGATCCTTATTCAATGGATAAGACAGGAGGAAAAGGGAACTCACCCCAATTGCAACCGCACCCGGTAAAAATGAATCCTTACCAGATCTCAGTAAGGAGATCGTTTGGAAATTGGACAATATATATATTGATTGGTGATTCAAAGGGGCCCACCGGTCATATAGACTCTCCACACATATGGTACTTATGGATTAATGAGCTCCGCAATCATAGATCATAGAAGGCAGAACGCCATAGCATAAAACACAAAAGCAATTTAATGTAAAATACATTTTGACCAATGACCCTGTCCTTCAGAAAACCTTACCAGCTAAACCTCGGGTTGTTTTTAGGGGAGTACCTTTCCTAAGACATTCTCTTTCCCCTAATGTGCAGCAAGTTTTTGATTCAACATTCATTACCATGGTGCACCCTGCAGACCGCCTACAGTATGGCAATAATGTAGCAACTTTGGACTGTGTGGCCAATATAAAAGGGGGCACATTATGTGGCCACTTGTGTGGGATTGTGGCCACCATTAGCAGTTCTGTCAGGTAAGCATAGGGGTATAGGTTTACAGGTTTAGGCTAGTAGGAGGTTAATTTTACCTGAGCATACAGCCGGTATCGGCCAATCGGTGTGCAGGGAAGGTTCTAGCAAGCTGGGGCAGAGGCTTTATAAGCTTGGTTTGGGCTGGGGTGCTTCCTTTTGCACCGAAGAGCTCAAAGAAGAAAGTTCAGCAGAAGTAGTCCAGGAGGTTTTTTCTTACCTGCTGTCATGGAGGCCTTGTTGAAGCAGCTGATTGAGAAGGCAGAGAGTGCGGGGGGAGAAGCCTGGCTGCGGCATTGTCTCTCTATGTCTGGAATTACAGAGCAAGTTGCGGTTGAAGTTCACCCTGCTCCTTCACAGGCAGAAGCGCCTGCAGTGAGGCCGGTAGTTAGCCCAGAGCAGGAGACGGCCCCCAGAGAGAGAGAAGATGCCTGAGAAGCCGGCGTGTGTACCTGCAGGCGAGCCGCCATGCGGTGTCATGGCGGTGAAGACATCCCAGGCGCACATGCGCCGAGCATCTAAAAGAAGAAGACGAGCCTCCCTGTCTCCAAGAAGGGGCGGCGGAGGGCGGGCTGAAAACTGCCAGGCGGACCCAGAGAGGGAGAGAGGGCGTCTGCCATCTCCACAGAGAATTATCCCTGTAGTTTCAAGAACACCTGCTGTGGGAGTGGCTACAGCGCAGCAGGAGACAACAGGAGCATCTGACAGTGTGCTGCTGGAGGAAGCTGAGCAGCAGCCTGTTCTCCCCCCAGCAGCTGGTGAGTTGTGCAATGTACAGAATCTGTCTATATTAATTTACTCTTTATCTTCTTTGGTGCAATCTTTTTCTCGTGTCTCCCCTGCTGTTTCTCCTGTGCCTGTTAAGCCTGTTGTGTCTGTTAAAAAAGCAGCAGCCAAGCTGTGAACTTAATTTCTCACCTGCAGTATCTACTGTCTCCATTCCTTATGGTGATAATTTCGCTCATAGTAATATTAGTCAAAGTTTATCTAAGGAAAATAATGTTTTGTTTTTGTCCGTGCATGCACCATTGCTGGGAGGTAGCGGTGTGCCTGAGGTGTGTATGAAGGGCGCGATGCCATGTGAGACCTCTGGGCTACCACTTGAGTGTTGGGGTTAAGGAAAAAATATGGAAGGGCGAGTTTGTCGACTTGTTATCACTGTTACCTGCTCATAAGGAGCTGTCGGTTAGGACTGATAAAAGAGACGACAAACAGGATGAGGAGCGGCGCAGGGGGGCCCCTCGGTCATTCCATACCTGGTTGCAGGCGCTTTGTATATTTGCGGGGGTGATGGCTGAGAAGCACCCTGAGAGGTGTGGGGGCCTATTTCGGCACCTCGATTATATCTTGAAAGCTTACAAGAGTTTTGGGGGGTTGGGCTGGTACTATTACGACAAATCTTTTCGTCAGAAGCTGTCAGTCCACCCCTCTTTAAGATGGGGTATGAAGGATGTCGGCCTTTGGCTGAACTTGATGTCCCCGCAGAATCCTGCTAGGCAGCCGGTGGTGAACACTCAGAATGCAGCTTATCGCAAAGGTTGTTGTTTCGCATTCAACGAAAGTCAATGTAGTTGGAATGCGGCTTGCCGTTATAAGCACAAATGTTAATTTTGCTCTGGCCCACATCCAGTGAGTAAGTGCTTTAGAAGAAATGCTACGGTAGGGTCGGAGCAAGTTCCAAAGGATATTTTTCCAAAAAGCCTGCACGCTTGTGAGGCTGGAAAGAATGCTTCCGTGGTTGGACAGATACAAGATTTTTAAGGAAACCGAGCTGGGTAGGGTGGCAGGTCCTTTTGAGCATCCGCCTTTTGATAGTTTTTGTGTTTCTCCGCTTGGAGTGGTCCCCAAAAAAGAGCTGAATGAATTCCGTGTCATACACCACCTCTCTTACCCGAAAGGAAGCTCACTGAATGACGACATTGATGGAGATTTGTCTTCAGTGTCATATGCCACGTTTGAAGAAGCCATTGCTAAGATAAGGCTGTTTGGCCAAAGGGCATTGTTAGCGAAGGCGGACATAAAGTCCGCGTTTCGTCTTTTGCCTATATCACCTGTGGCATTTAATTCTTTGGGCTTTAAGCTGGAAGGTATGTACTTCTTTGACAAAAGCCTCCCTATGAGATGTTCTGTGTCATGTGCCTACTTTGAGGCGTTCTCTTCTTTTTTGCACTGGGTGGTAGCGGCTAAGTCGGGTAGTGTGGGAGTTTTGCATTACCTGGACGATTTTTTGTTCATGGGCCCACCAGATTCTGTGGATTGTCTTAGTTTGTTGCAAATCTTTAGGGAAGTGGCGGAAGATTTTGGGGTTCCTCTGGCGGAGGAAAAAACTTGCTTGAATACTACAAAAATATTTTTTTTTGGGCATTCACATTGATACGGATCGTATGGAGTTCTGTTTACCTGTGGATAAGGTGGCAAAGCTGAAATCTCTGGTGCGGTTGTTTATGTCGAGGAGGAAGGTCCTATTGAAGGAGATGCAGTCTTTCTTGGGTTTGTTAGCGTTCGCATGCAGAATTATGCCCATGGGTAGGGTGTTTTCAAGGCGCCTTTACTTGTCTACTTCGGGCTTGAAGCCCCCCTTTTCCCACATCAGATTGACTAGTGACCTTCGGGAGGATTTGGCTGTTTGGGCAGAATTTCTCAAGGTGTTTAATGGTCGTTCATTTTTTCAGGAGGATTTCATTTTTGTCCCTGACTTTCGTTTGTTTACAGATGCGGCTCGCTCTAGAGGCTTTGGGGCCATATGGCAGACGCATTGGTGTTGTGCAGGATGGCCGGAGTCATGGAAAAGTGGAAAGCTGACAAAAAACGTGGTTTTGTTGGAGCTGTTCCCGATCTTAGTGGCGTTGGAACTGTGGGGTGCATGTTTCGCGAATAGAAGGATTCTGGTGGAAACTGACAACAAAGGGGTCTTGTTCGCGGTGAACTGCCTCTCATCCAAGTCCATTTGTGTGATTAGAGTGCTCAGGAGGATTGTCCTTTTGTGTTTACAGCTCAATGTATGGCTTAAGGCGAAACCCACACCGGGTGTCTTGAATAATCTGGCCGATGCTCTATCTCGGTTTCAGATGGACCGTTTTCGCCAGCTGCTCCCGGAGGCGGACGAAAAGGGTACCGAGATTCCGAGCCGAGTTTGGACAGTTGTTGGGATTTAGTCGAGAGGTTGATCGAGGGATCAGTGGCCCCGAGAACATGGGCGAGTTATTCTGCTGCCTGGAGGAGTTGATTGGCTTTCATGGAGGCAAAGGTCAAGATGGAGGGTCGACCGGAGGAATGTCTGGTTCTGGAGTTTATGGGTTCTTTGATGCAGCGGAAACTGTCTTATAGTTATTTACGTAAGAGATTGGTGGGCATCTCTTTTTTCTGCCGCCTGAAAGGTTTTCTGGCTTGTACGACCTATTTTTCGGTACAGCAAGCATTGAAAGGTTATAGGAGGAAGGTGGCGGTAACAGATGACAGGAGACTTACTTCTATTGACTTATTGGGGGATATTTGCGGTATGACCTCATTAGTGTGTAATTCTGACTATGAAGCACTGTTGTTCAGAATGGCTTTTGTATTGACCTTTTTTGAGGCGCTCCGCATCTCTGAGCTGCTACCTTTGTCAAAGAAGACTGAGGGAGGCCTTTTATATGATCAGGTAGTGGTAGGCAGGGAAGATGTCCAGATTTGGTTGCGTCGCTAAAAGTCGGACACTCTGGGGAGAGGTGTGGCAATTACTATTAAGGCTCAGCATAATCAGGGTGTTTGCCCGTTGGGCATGGTCAATCAATTTTTGGAAGTAAGACCGGTTGGTGGTGGGCGTTTTTTGGTCCACATGGATTCCACTCCACTCACAAAATATCAATTCGATTTTGTTTTACGGAAATGCTTAGAGCGGCTGGGCTTAAAAAAATTTAGGTTTTCCTCACATTCATTCAGGATAGGGGCAGCATCAGAGGCAGCTAGAAGGGGATTTTCGGACAGGGTAATACAAAGTATGGGAAGGTGGAAATCGAAATGTTTTAAAGTGTATGTAAGGACTAACTTGTTTATTTGAATCCTTCAGGTTTTCAGCGAACAGTCTGGATCTTGGGCCACTCATTCATTTTTTGGGCGAGGAAAAGAGCTTCACAATGTATTTACAGTACAAATTTAGCACTACCTCCAGAGTTTAAATTATTTTGGAAAGGAATTAGAGGCTTGCAGTGGCACCAGCTGTACTTTCATTTGTCTAGATTGTTCCAAGTTTGGTCTCCTCCGTCCATCGTGGTTATTCACGCTGGGGGTAATGACCTTGGTAATATTAAAACTTTGGACTTACTATTTAAGATTAAGAGAGATTTGCATTTATTTTCCCTCTCATCTCCAGGGACAGTGGTGGTATTTTCTGAAATAGTTCCTCGGCTTCCTTGGCTTTCCTCATCGCAGAGGAAAGTCATGGAGAGGATGAGGAAAAGGGTAAATAGGGCAATGGAAAAGTTTATGCCGTCTATTGGCGGCTTGTCCTATAGGCATGTGGATCTGGAGGGTGGCATCCAGGGGCTCTATCGCCAGGATGGCATTCACCTTTCGGATGTGGGGATTGATATTTTAAATCTAGGGCTGCAGTGTAGCATTGAAAGGGCCGCGGTGGTGGGGTAGGGCCGTCCTTGTTGCTCAAGCCCGGCTGGTGGGGACATTGTATTTCGTATGGTATTTTATGTTTATTGTTGCTCGAGTTGTTTTATAACTGAGCAATTATAAGTTATTTCAGTTTGAGTGTTTTTACAAGCAAGTAATTGATGATTCAATTGAATTGAATGATTCAACTATTCAAGTAATTGTTATGATTTAATTTATTTATTTAAACCAATAAAGAGTGCCGCGGCCTTTTCTTTGCCAAAACTGGGGTCAGTGTTATTATTCTAGTTAAGTTAAGTGAGATTATGCGGGAGTGTGGCCTACAATTCCATATAAAAGGGGGCACATTATGTGGCCACTTGTGTGGGATTGTGGCCACCATTAGCAGTTCTGTCAGGTAAGCATAGGGGTATAGGTTTACAGGTTTAGGCTAGTAGGAGGTTAATTTTACCTGAGCATACAGCCGGTATCGGCCAATCGGTGTGCAGGGAAGGTTCTAGCAAGCTGGGGCAGAGGCTTTATAAGCTTGGTTTGGGCTGGGGTGCTTCCTTTTGCACCGAAGAGCTCAAAGAAGAAAGTTCCCCGCCCCCCCTCCCTTTGTCGCGTGCACCTTTGTGTGGTTGGGTCACCCTAGTATACTAGGGGGGACATTGTATTTCGTATGGTATTTTATGTTTATTGTTGCTCGAGTTGTTTTATAACTGAGCAATTATAAGTTATTTCAGTTTGAGTGTTTTTACAAGCAAGTAATTGATGATTCAATTGAATTGAATGATTCAACTATTCAAGTAATTGTTATGATTTAATTTATTTATTTAAACCAATAAAGAGTGCCGCGGCCTTTTCTTTGCCAAAACTGGGGTCAGTGTTATTATTCTAGTTAAGTTAAGTGAGATTATGCGGGAGTGTGGCCTACAATTCCATACG
This sequence comes from Pelophylax lessonae, assembly GCF_965119305.1. Taxonomy (NCBI): domain Eukaryota; kingdom Metazoa; phylum Chordata; class Amphibia; order Anura; family Ranidae; genus Pelophylax; species Pelophylax lessonae. The sequence goes on from NC_138771.1 coordinate 375,869,202, forward strand.
AAGTGCCATAGTCCCTATACTCTTTATGCATATTTTGTGTACCTGCAAATGCATCAGACTGACCAATATGTTTGTAATATGCTGTTTATACATGAATTGCTATTTTACATGTTGTACTTTGTCTATTGATGGTATACAGTAATAAAATGTTCTTATTACCCATATCTCCCAGCGTTCTGGTCTCCACCTCACTCAAAGTCCCAAACCTTTCCTTTATTCATTGAGCTCTTGAACAGCGGTACAACCTGATGGCATTTGATGGACTGAAACATAATGTCCCAGAGGTGTTCTATTGGATTTAGGTCAGGCGAGCATGGGGGTCATTCAATGGTATTAATTCCTTCATCCTCCAGGAACTGGCTGTATACTCTTGCCACATGAGGCCGGCATTGTCATGCACCAGGAGGAACCCAGGACCCACTGCACCAGCATCGGGTCTGACAATGGGTCCAAGGATTTCATCCCGATACCTAATGGCAGTTAGGGTGCCATTGTCTAACCTGTAGAGGTCTGTGTGTCCCTCCAAGGATATGCCTCCCCAGACCATCACTGACCCACCACCAAGCCGGTCATGCTGAACGGTGTTGCTTAACATTCCCACGGCTTCTCCAGACCCTTTCACATCTGTCACATGTGCTTAGGGTGAAGGGAATTGTACCTTCTGATATCAATTTTACACTATGTTGGATTCCTTGCTATGTTTTATGGGGAGTGTTACCATTTGAGAAGCTGGATAGCGTGATAGCATTTGAAGATCCCGTAGGAGGTTTACCTGCCCACCTATTGATGTTGTGATCCAAGGCCCTGGCTAGGTGTAAGCCAAATGCGCAGAGGACCTTTATGGTCAAAATATCTGGTAAGCAGGTAATCTGTTTGCGGTGAAGGATATTCACTTTCGGTGGTGGACGAACACAGTTTCACTTATTTATGTTAACAATTGGAGTTTATATGGATTTCCTTTATATACACCATGTGCACTGGTGAGCACATTATTACTTATGGATTCTTTATGTTTAACAATTTTATGTATGTGTGATATGCACAGTTTGTTCTCATTTAGCGCAACTCTTTTTTGATCTGTTTGTGTAGCGGAGACTGTCTCACACTTATTAGGTGATCACCTCACTGGTATGGATATTTTTGAATATAGAGGCACCAAGATGGTTAACACGGAGGGGTTTTTTGAAATTTCAGATAAGGAGGGAGATTTGGGATGTTTGTTTGTCAGATTGAAAAATCTTACAATTTCAGAGGTCCACAACCAGTGGGGCATTGTGTTCCTGGAGACCTACATTAAAAATATGATGGTACCCAGGAGTCTTAGGTGGGAGGTGTGTACTCAGAAAGGTTACCTCGAATTAGAGGAATGGTACAAATATTTTTACAAAGCAGGGGTACATTTTTTAAAAATTTTAATAGGGAGGAAGGATGCTAAATTAACACATCTAGATGAAGAGATCAAGATCGTGAAAGAAAAATTGGTCCCTTTCAAAGATTGTGACGAAAACAGAGAAAGGTCCAAGAACCTCCTAAAAGTCCTTGAAAAAGAGGAGAAAAATCAGAAAAATAAAATAAAAGGAAAAAATATAATAGAGATCTAGGAGCTTATCAAACTAATAGTGTTTTTGAATGGCAGAAAAAAAATCCTTGCAGAAATTAGAGACAATGAGACAATTCAAGGAGGGAGCAGATCGATCAAGGGAATGAACTGATCAATGGCATGGAGTTGGGTTTGACAGATGGTGTAGAGTCCTCTTTCATGATTACATCTGTGAGAAATACAAATAAAATTCATAATCCCTCCTACCAGTCTCCCTATAGAGTCCAAAACAAGAGTAGGGGAGGCCACCTTATAAGAATTAGAGCCAGGCCCCACATTACCCTCCCCCTTCGGATCAAATCCGAGGCTATGGCCAAGGACAGTACCTTTCCCATGATCCCAATTATGGCCGAGGACATGGTCCCTCTCATGGACAGGGCCAATTTCCCAATCAAGGATATGGTCCTCCTTCCAGTTCTGGCCCTCCCCAGGGACAGGGACATAATCAAGGACATGGTCCCTCGACCTACTATGGCCAGGGGCAATATACTGTAGCAATCAAGGTTATGTCTCTTCCCAAAGCCACAATGATGATGGTATATATAATGGGCCAGAGGAGAGAAGTTATGGATTAGAGTACCATTCCAGGGTCCCTACTCAAAATAGATTTTTTTCCCCTTAGAGACAGAGAAGGCCCTGTGATAGTTATGGACAGGGTCCTCAGGTGCCCCAATATAGTAGCAATAGGAGTTCTAATCATGGCTCCTACAATTCCCCTATAAGTAATGGCACCCGAGAGGTTTAGGCCCAGACCATCAAGTCCATCACAATTGGGGTTTTCCCAGGTCCAACCAAGGTATCAAGCGCCCAGTCGAACAAAGAGAAGAAAACAGAAAAAAAAGGGAAGGGAATTGTACCGTTTTACACTATGATGGATTCCTTGCTATGTTTTATGGGGAGTGTCACCATTTGAGAAGCTGGATAGCATGATAGCTTGATAACGTTTGAAGATCCCGTAGGAGCTTTTCCTGCCCACCTACTGATGTGGTGATCCAAGGTCCTGGCTGGGTGTAGGCCAAAGGTGCAGAAGAATATTCACTTTCGGTGGTGGACGAACACAGTTTCACTTATTTATGTTAACAATTGGAGTTTATATGGACTTCCTTTATATGCATGCACCATGTGCACTGGTGCGCACATTAACACTTATGGATTCTTTATGTTTGACAATTTTACGTATTTGTGATATGCACAGTTTGTTCTCATTTAGCGCAACTCTTTTTTGATTTATTTGTGTATTGGTGTCAGTCTCAATTCGGAGTTGCTGCTTTGGTTAATTGAATATAGCGCAGTTAATCCTTTTTTGATAAAGTGAAAGTGTTGCAAGTCCAAAAAAAAAACACAGTGTAGTCCATTTTTAACTCCACACAAAATTAATTTCAGGACTCCATGCAGTCATGTTGGAACAGGATGGGACCATCCCCAAACTGTTCCCACAAAGTTGGGGACATGAAATTGTCCAAAATGTGTTGGTATGCATACTCTCTAAGAGTTTCTTTTACTTGAACTAAGGGGCCAAGCCCAACCCCTGAAAAACAACCCCACACCATGATCCCTCTTCCTTGCGGCCCCTCTTATTCTCTTTCTGTTCCTATCTCGCTCTCAGCTACCTCCCCCTCTCCTCGCCCTCCCTAAGCTCCTTCACTTAAATCTCGGCTCGATTTACTGCATCCCCCTACGGCTTGCATTATCAAGTCAGGACGGTTTACTTTCGTGGAATTTCTTGAACTAATTACCAACATTAACTCCATCTATAACAGCACCAACCTGATATAGCACCGTTTCGAATTCTAATACAGGATGCATTATGTTTTTTCAGTAGTTTTTACGTTACTATCACATGCCTACAACATATGGATTGGAGACATTGTACCTCTTTATGATCTTTATATGTTACTTTATTGTTATTTTGTACTGTGTAATGCAGCCTTTAACCGCTTGCCGACCGCCGCACGACTATTTACTGCGGCGGTCAGCCCCTCACAGGCAGAGCGACGTAGGTCTACGCCACTAGCCTGTGAGGGTCTAGGGAGCGAGCGCGCTCCCCCGGAGGCGCGCTCCCGCTTCCGCGCGGTCACGAACCCCCCGCGCGTGTGACCGGCGGACCCGATGTCCGCCGGTCACTCGGCAATCGACGGTGCAGAGGGAGATAGGCAGGCGGCTAATGTAAACAAGCCGCCTGTCATTCTCCCCTGTGTATGAATGGTGATCATACGGTTCTACTATGTAGGACCGTTGATCACTGTTCATACACCTCAAGCCACAGCCAATCACAGTTAGAATCACGCCCCTAGGGACACACATAGCCCCTCCCTCTCAAAAAAAGTTAACCCCTTCACTGCCAGTGTAATTTTACAGTAACAGTGCATATGTATAGCACTGATTACTGTAGAAATGTCACTGGTAACCCCAAAAGTATCAAAAATGTCAGTCAAGGGTCCGATCTGTCCGCTGCAATGTCGCAGTACCGCAAAAAAAATCGCAGATCGCCGCCATTACGCGTTAAAAAAAAAAACAACAAAAATAACAAAAATCTTTCCCTTTGTAGTAAACGCGATAACTTTTGCGCAAACCAATCAAAATACGCTTTTTGAGATTTTTTTTTACCAAACATATGTAGCATAAAACAAATTGGCTGAAAATGTTAAAAAATTTTGATTTTTACTTTTTTTGGGGGGGAATTTCATATAAAAAAATGTGAAAAATATTGTTATTTTTGCAAAATTGACGCTCTTTTTTTGTTTATAGCGCATGATCAAAAAATTGCACAGGTGGTCAAATACCACCAAAAGAAAGCTCTGTTTGTGGGAAAAAAAGGACGTCAAATTCGTTTAGGTACAGTGTCGCACGGCCGCGCAATTGTCCGTTAAAGTCACGCAGTGCCGAATCGCAAAATAGGCCCTGGTCAGGAAGGGGGTAAAAAAAAAAAATAAAGGCCCATTTTTTGACATCCTATTTATATTCCTTTTTGAATAAACAAACACCTATAAATAAAAATAATCACCTAAAGCTAACATTTGAATGAGGTGACATATTGTAATGCGGTGAAATAATATCATCCATGGGAATATGTGTGCACAAGGCTTTTTTGTGTGACGGTTGCTTAAGCAGCTTTGCACTCAGAAGAGGAAACAGAGAAGTGATCATTTCAGACAGTGCAAGAAGGAAGTGCTCAGTAGGAGTGTCACAAGGAGGGATTAGATCTACAATCAGATGAACTGTGACAAGCAAACTTGGTCACCAAAATATTCTTAGGTCACTTGAAATTCCTGTGCAGTGTGTGGTGTGAAGCGTGTTTAGGCACAGGTGGTCCTGGATTGCTCTGGACTGCTCAGGATGGCTCCCTGGCAGAAAACATGCACAGAGCGATATGGAGTAGGTAAGGTCATTCTGGCTTTCTAAAAACTTCTTGTCTTTTCTCAGCAATGCTCTTAACAGGAAGGATGTAGCAGGTTCACAAAGATGATGATAGAAGTAATGGCACCACTGCTACTATTGTTACCACATTAAATGCAAGTATGCATGTTGTCACTGGTAATAAATATCCAGATCTACAGATATAGCTCAACGATATTCAAAATAATTCTATTTAAAAAAACATTTTAAATGGAAAATCAAAAGGGAGCTGACATAGAAAGGGAGGAAAATAGCTTTCATTTGTTAAAGTAAAATGAGGATGTGTGTAGATTGTGTGAAGGATAGTAGTTGGTTCTTCTTTTTTACTATTTATTTTCTCCTTTTAATTCTGCAAACCTACATCAGTTGAGAATTTCAGGATTCGAGTGCTGTCACACCACTGATATTTTAACATCTGAATACCAATAATAACCAAGTTTATTGAAAAAAATAAATGTTTTTGTGCTTGCATGCTGTTAATATATATATATATATATATATATATATATATATATATATATATATATATATATATATATATATATATATACAGTATATATATATATATATATATATGTATATATATAGATATATATAGATATATATATATATACACTTACTTAATATTTACATACTTGTGACTGATTTATCTCAGATATGGAAAAAAGTTGAGATACTGAGCACTGATCTCGAGGTTCTATTATTTGTTGGCTTATGTTTGACAAAATAAGGCTGGCTATACAAGGTTTAAACTAGATCTGTTCTCTTCCTGTCCTCATAACGCTGGGCCAAAGTAATAGGTATGAGTTTTACCGTACTATATGAACAGGCATGAGATCTACTTTCCTCCTTGAAATTATTCAATAGGGCTAATTTACTAAAGCAAATGAACAAGATCAGGGAAACATCATTTTGCTTTACTTTCATTGTGGTCCGTAATGCCCCATACACACGTGCAGATTATCTGCAGACTTTTGTCTTCAGATTTACCTTTTCTATGTAGTGCAAGGGCCTGCCAGATTGCATACAAATTGAAAGTGTTTAGGTTTGACCTCATATTATATGGTTTTGGTAAGTCGGCAGACAAAAGTCTTCAGATAATCTGCACGTGTGTACGGGGCATTACGCATGCACAGACATTTTTTGGCATCCCAGTCTTAGTGCGTAGGGTTCAATATAAAGTTTCCCCCCCCCTACCTTTGCAGCTATAACAGCTTCAACTCTTCTGGGAAGGCTGTCCACAAGGTTTAGGAGTGTGTCTTTTTGGGATTGTTTAACTATTCTTGTGAGGTTTAGCACTAATGTTGGATGAGAAGGCCTGGCTCGCAGTCTCCTCTCTAATTTTCCCAAAGGTGTTCTATCGATTTGAGGTCAGGCCAGTCAAGTTTCTCCACCCCAAACTTGCTCATCCATGTCTTTATGGACCTTGCTTTGTGCACTGGTGCATAATCATGTTGGAACAGGAAGGGGCCATCCGAGAGCAGAACATTGTTCAAAATGTCTTGGCCAAGCCCAAGCCCAACCCCTGAAAAACAACCCCATACCATATTCTCCCCTCCACCAAATGATTCCGAGGGGTAACCCATTACTTTTGGAAATAAAGTGTGGATGAGCAAGTTTGAGGTGGAGAACTTGACTGACCTTCACAGAGTCCTCACCTCAACCCGATAGAACACCTTTGGGATGAATTAGAGCAGAGAGCCAGGCCTTCTCATCCAACATCATTGCCTGACCTCACAAATGTGCTTCTGGACTAATGGTCAAAAATTGCCATAGACCTACTTCTAAACCTTGTTGATAGCTTTCCGAGAAGAGTTGAAGCTGTTAAAGCTGCAAAGGTTGGGCCAACTCAATACTAAACTCTACGGACTTAGACTGGGATGCCATTAAAGTTCATGTGCGTGTAAAGGCAGGCGTCCCTTTTGGTAATATAGTGTATCTGATCCCTGTTCCAATCAAGCTTATTGTGCAAATAAACAGAAATTTTCAAAAAAAAATAAAAGCTTATTGTGCACTAATTTTCAATGCATATGGTAAGGTCCACTGGGGTTCCTTTCATTGAACCCTACATCACCACAGGACATAAAAGCCAGCGCTCAAGTATTTGACACACCCAGAAGTGTCACCTGCAGTGGCCGGGGGTAAGCCACACAGCAGAGTTTTCCAATACAGGCTGTCAGAAATAAAGTAAATACAGTAGCTTCTTCTTTTAGAGACTGCCTTATGTTTAGTTTGGGCCGTATAGTGACAGGATCACTTTATTGACATTTGCCATGCGTAATCTATGTGATTCTATTCCCATATGGTATGCTAATCTAAAAATGCTAAAAGAAGTTAAATAAACCCCAAAACATTGAGAACATTAGAGAAAATCCCTTTATTATTTTAGATACACTGTGGCAAAGCTGGTGTGCGTTCAGACCATGGAGAGTACATTCCATAGCAAACACTCTTGTTAGTAAATTTTGCATATATTCTATTTGTAATCTGAACACACAGGTCTAGGGCTGCAACTAACGATTATTTTCATAATCAATTAGTTGTCCGATAATTGTTTTGATTAATCAGATAAAAATTAAAAAAACAAAAGTGTGGCGTATAATCAGTGGTGAGATTCAAAAATTTTAGTAACCAGTTCCGACTTTCAAGCATGGTATATATTTTTTTTTTTTATCTAATGTCAGTTAGGGGTCCGATCTGATTATGTAGCAGAAAACAAACTGGCCTAAAATATAGTGCAAAAAAAATAAAAAATCTCACAGGTGATCAAATACCACCAGAAGAAAGTTCTATTTGTGGGGGGAAAAAAAGGACATTAATTTTATTTGGGTACAGCGTTGCATGACCGCGCAATTGTCAGTTAATTGTCAATTGTCAGTTAAGTAAGAATCGCAAAAAAATGGCCTGGTCATTAAGGGGGGAATCTTCTGGTACAGAAGTGGTTAAATTAAAAGCTAGTTAGTACATCAATAAGTGGTGGTGGACACAGCAAAGGAAGATCCTCTTTTGCAGTGCATGTTGGGTCCTCTTCTACTCCGCACGTCACTGGTTGCTAGATGCCAGTCGGCTGGCCATCCTAGCAACCAGTCTACTGCACACAGATACTGCAATACAAATACCGGCAATTGCTGGCAATCCACAAATACCAGCTGTGCCGGTAAAGTACCGGCTGGGTGGCAACCCTGTGACAGATGGACCAGCCCGATCTCTGGCTTGCACCGGTTTGCAGAACTTGTGAAATAGTAAAGTAAAAAAAAAAAGAAAATGTATTCTTTAATATCTCTATGCAGTGCAAAAAAACCAACTATATGATAAGAAAAGACATACCTGTGCTCAAAATCCAATAGCTTGTACAAGTATTTAACTACAAATTCTGGATGGATCTTCTGCACACGGCTTTGCCCCCTTTATATATTGCAATACATATTTAAGCTGACCAATTATGTCAAAGTAATCCCTCTTATGGCCAGTCCTACGCTGCTTTGCCACTGCAAAGGCTACGGTGGACACCATGCCAACTTGGGGCATAGAGACACAAGATGGGGGGAGAGCAACTAGATTCAGGTCTGGTCACTGACCTGCGTTCCAACAGAGAAACGATATACATGTGCACAAAATCTCAATAGCTTGTACATGTATTTAAACCATCAGGTGCTAAAGGGGTGTGACCACATATTAACAATACAAATTCTGAAAGGACTATATGTGGACTAAATATCTCTGTTTTTCATTGCATAGTTTGCTAGAAAGGGTGAAACAGTGTGCAGAGGATTTCTTTCAGAATTTGTAGCTATATGGTGAGGGAACAAAATATCGAATCTACTTTAATAACATAAATAACAGACAGAAGATATACAGTATATATATATATATATATATATATATATATATATATATATATATATATACACACACACACAAATATACATACACACTAGTGTTGCACCGATTCTAAGCAACTATACCTTTTCTCTATCATTCATTGACAGATTCCATATTCTTCTTGACCATTGGGTTATGCTGCCCCACAGGAGTAGGACACTAGGCAGGAAAAATCTTTACCACATCTATGGGGCAGTTCCTGCAGGCATACACCCACACACTCTGCTAAAGGATTCAGTTTGTTTCTGCCTAATTTAGGAGTAGGACCTCGTTTCCGGCTGGGACTTCAGTCTTAGCTTGTCTTTTTTATTTTAAAAGGGAACCTTTGTTAAAAATTTATTTTTTTGATAGTTAATGCCCAGCGCTAGGCCTCGTCATGACAGAGCTCCAACGGACAGGGGCTGGCCCGCGAGTGAAATACCTCGCTGGGACGCACACAATCTGGTTCAGCCTGAGTCGCAGCATACCCCTTGGCTGTCAGCACCCCCACCCCGAGTGGAGAGGTAGTCTGTCCGGAGTGGCGTCCACCCAATGTCGTTGGTATGGTGAGTAGTGTCCCCCCATAGCTCTGGCGGGCTTGGAGCGGACGTGGGCCCCTCCCTGTGAAGGTCGGACCTTCGGGTACCCCTCTTTCCCCCTGGCCTCTCGGAATGTACCAGGCTCCCCCAAGGCCTCCCTCCCCAGCATTTCAGAGCTCTAGGGCTACAAAAAATCCCTGGCCGCCGCGCCGCTTGAAATTCCCCCGCCGGGCTCCGTCCACACCGATGTCAGAGACAAGAGGTGAGCGCTGACCGTCTCCAGCACCCCTGTACTCCGCCACAGCTTCTGCCGCAACGCCATCCTCCCCGATCACCCAGCTACTTAAGAGATGTCACATGTGCGGCACTACACCGGCTTGTACTGTACTGTGGCGACTTGTAATGGCCTGTACTAGGTGGGAGGGCTTACTGGGGGGTCTGTACTGGGAGGGGGCTTACTAAGTGGTCTGTACAGTACAGACCACTTAGTAAGCCCCCCTCCCAGTACAGACCCCTCAGTAAGCCCTCCCACCTAGTACAGACCCCTTAGTAAGCCCCCCCTCCCAGTGCAGACCCCTCAGTACCCCCTCCCACCTAGTACAGTCTGTACTAGGTGGGAGGGCTTACTGAGGGGTCTGCACTGGGAGGGGGGCTTACTAAGGGGTTTGTACTAGGTTGGAGGGCTTACTGAGTGGTCTGTACTAGTGTACTGGGAGGGGGGCTTACTAAGTGGTCTGTACAGTACAGACCACTTAGTAAGCCCCCCTTCCAGTACAGACCCCTCAGTAAGCCCTCCCACCTAGTACATACCACTTAGTAAACCCCCCTCCCAGTACAGACCCCTCAGTAAGCCCTCCCACCTAGTGCATACTGTACTAGGTGGGAGGGCTTACTGAGGGGTCTGCACTGGGAGGGGGGCTTACTAAGTGGTCTGTACTAGGTGGGAGGGCTTACTGAGGGGTCTGTACTGGGAGGGGGGCTTAGTAAGTGGTCTGTACTAGGTGGGAGGGCTTACTGAGGGGTCTGTACTGGGAGGGGGGGCTTACTAAGGGGTTTGTACTAGGTTGGAGGGCTTACTGAGTGGTCTGTACTAGTGTACTGGGAGGGGGGCTTACTAAGTGGTCTGTACAGTACAGACCACTTAGTAAGCCCCCCTTCCAGTACAGACCCCTCAGTAAGCCCTTCCATATTACATAGTACATACTGTACTAGGTGGAAGGGCTTACTGAGGGGTCTGCACTGGGAGGGGGGCTTACTAAGTGGTCTGTACTAGGTGGAAGGGCTTACTGAGGGGTCTGCACTGGGAGGGGGGCTTACTAAGTGGCCTGTACTAGGTGGGAGGGCTTACTGTGGGGTCTGTACTGGGGGGGGCTTACTGAGGGGTCTGTATTAATTACAGGATTAATTAGCTAATCAAAAAAACACTCAATTAAGCAAAAAAAATAAAATAAAAATAATCGTTAGATTAGTCGACTAATCGTAAAAATAATCGATAGATTAGTCGACAGACAAATTAATCGTTAGTTGCAGCCCTACAGAGGTCCCTACCTCAGTCAGTGACAGGGGTACTTGGGGGGTGGACAAGCCGAGGCCGCTGTAGTGGATCCGCTGGGGGGGGGGTAATCCTGGTGGGGGTCCCTGCCGGGGACCCCCTGATGCCACTAATCATTTGGACCCCTTAGGGGGTCCTGGAAACCGCATAGCACATCCTGGGGGGGGGGGGGGGGGCACCATTTTGCTGTAGAATCATTTAGCCTCATTTTGCAGAATTTCCCATTAAATGCATGGGCGGACATGTTTTTGTGGTTTCCTCATAAGAATTCATTGGGCGGCCATTTTCTCGGAGTCTGCGATCACTGGACAGTAGGGAGCAGCTAGGCCTTTACTCTACTGAATTACCCAGGTTCTTCCTCTTCCTGTGAAAATTGTTTTTCTAGCAGACCGATCCTGTTTTCCTCCATATCGATTGGTAGTATGTTTGTTGGGGTCCCTGTAGGTCTTCCTCGCTCACCCTGCTATCGACAGTGCTAGTGGCCGAGACTTGTAGTACCGCTGGTGCAGCAGTGCAGTCCGTTTTTTTGCAGTTTTCATAAAGTGACACTGCATTATTCCAGGGTTCGTATGAAGTCCCAGGAACGAATTTCACCTACAGATCCCCTCCTTGCAGTTGCAGGGACCTCCGGGTCGCAACCCCTGTCTGCCTTAACGGCAGGTTTTGGAAAACCTGGTGTCAATTAAGGATTTGGTTTTGAAAAATGCCACTAGTAAAAAGCGCCCTATGCCCTCCCCTGCCTCACCTGTATCCTCAAATTGTGAGGTAGATTTGGCCGCCACGGATGCATGCCACCCTGAGGGATCTGCGTCATTGCACTCGGATGGTGAGGATGATATATCCTCGTATGCAGCCGCATGGGAAAGCGTGCTGGTGGAGGCACTTATAGTGCCAGTGCGGGAAACGATGATTCTGCAGCATCAGGGATGCAGGTGTCTTTTGGCACTTGTAAATCCCAGAAGTCAGGCAAAGTTTTTTCCTTTTCCGGAAGTTTTTGACAACATTTCCAATGAACAGTGGGGGCGCACCAAACAGATGTTAGTGGTGCCGAAGCGTTTTAAAAGACGCTACCCATTCGTGGATGCGGTATCCGCAAGATGGACCATACCACTGAAGGTGGACCATAAGGTTTCCAGACTGAACAAATCTACTGTGGTCCTGGTGGAGGAGTCCCCAGTTTTTACCGACCCCGTGGATAGATGGATTGAGTCTTTGTCCCGCCACTTACACGTGATAGTGGGCTCAATACTTAAACTGGTCTTCGTGATCACTCTGCTGTCCCAGACCATAATGGAATGGACAAAGTTACTTAAAAGTGACCTAGAAACAGAACAGCTCTCTCCAGGCCTGACAGAGCTAATGGACCAAATGGTCCAAACCCAACTATTTATATGTGATGCGTCGCTAGATGCTGCCCCCTCTGGTAGCCAGAGTGCCCATGGTGGGGGTAGCTATTAGACGCATGGTGTGGCTAAAAAGCTGGTCTGTGGATTAGGCTTCAAAAAAGGCTCTATCGGATCTCCCCTTTACAGAGAACTGTTTGTTTGTTCGGTTGGAACATCAATTTAAAAAAATCTGCTCTGGTACCATCCTCAAAACTGGATTATCTGGGCCTGACTCTGGACTCCGCTTCAGCGAGGGTTTTTCTTCCCCCGGACAAGCTGCAAAAGTCACAGGGGGGATATCTTTGCTGTTATCCAGCAATCTGTCCTCTCTGCGGACTTGCATGCGAGCCTTAGGTCTGATGTGTTGACCTTCGAGGTGGTTCAGTTTGCTCAGTTCCACACAAGACCCTTACAAAGGGAAATTCTTGTCAAATGGAGTAAAGATCCAAAGTCCTTGGACACTATGATTCAGATGAGTCACAACACAAACACTGCTCTTCTATGGTGGCTTTTCCTGGTTAGCACTACACCAGGGCAAGTCCTTTCTCCCATTGTATTAGACTGTGGTAACCACTGACACCAGCCTGTCCGGCTGGGGAGGAGTGCTGGGGAAGCTGTGTGTCAATGGGTCCTGGACAGTAGAAGAGTCCAGACTTCCGATCAATATTCTGGAACTCAGAGCAATAAAGCTTTGCCCGAGTCACTGGACAAATCGTTTACAGGGTTGTCCAGTCGAGGTTCAATTGGACAATGCCACGGTCGTGGCTTACATCAATCATCAAGGGGGCACCAAGAGTGTCTTGGCAGCCTGGGAGGTGGCTGAGATCCTGCAATGGGCAGAAACATTTTTTCCAGCCCTTACCGCAGTGCACATCCCAGGTGTGGAAAACTGGCAGGTGGATTACCTGAGTCCTCAGGTGTTGGATCAGGGGGAATGGTCTCTGCACCCGGAGGTATTTCAACTCCTTTGTGTCCGGTGGGGGATACCCAATGTTGACCTGTTAGCCTCTCCACTCAACAAGAAGGTTCAGAGGTTTTTAGCCAGGTCACGGGATCCTTGGTGTCAATATTGGCTGTTCTCTGCGTTCCCTCCGCTAAAACTCCTGCCGAGGCTTCTGCGCAGCATAGAGGTGGAATGGATTCTGGTCATTCTGGTAGCCCCAGACTGGCCTCTACGGCCTTTGTACGCAGATATGGTAAGGTTGGTCGCTGATGCTCCTTGGAGACTTGCTCTCGGGGTAGATCTACTGTCTCAAGGGCTGGTCTTCTTTCCTGCTTTACAGTCGCTGGTTTTAAGGGCGTGGCTGTTGAAAGCCAGGTATTGAAGGACAGGGGTCTTTCTGAATCCGTGATTCCTACACTGTTGAAGGCCAAAAGTCTATTTCCAGGAAGATCTATCATCATACATCTCATGGTGCGAATCGCTGAAGGTGCATCCTCGCCTTTTTTTGGTGGCTAGGATTTTGACCTTTCTGCAAAAAAGGGTTGAACAGCAGTTGGCCTTGGCCACTATCAAAGGCCAAGTGTCTGCTTTGGCTGTGTTTTTTCCAACGTCCTTTAGCTACGCATGCCTTGATTCGCACTTTTATACAAGGGGTTCGCCATATGGCTCCTTTGAGGCGATCCCCGCTACCTCCATGGGATCTTAACTTGTCTGTCTGGTATTGTCTGTTCTTCAAAAACCTCTTTTGGAGAACATTAGGGAGATTCCTTTGCTAACACTGTTACCGAAGGTTGCCTTTTTGGTGGCTATTACTTCTGCCCACAGAATATCTGAATTGGCGGCCCTATCATGCCATTCACCTTATCTGGTGGTCCACAGAGAAAAGTGGTACTTCAACCTAATCAGTCATTTCTTCCTAAGGTGGTTTCTGATTTCCATTTGAATGATGACATTGTGCTGCCTTCACTCTGTCCTAAGTCCAAGCATCCCAAGGAAATTGCTTTGCATTCTTTGGATGTGGTTCGGGCAATTAGGGTCTCCCTGGTGGCTACTGAATCTTTCTGGAAGTCAGACTCTCAAAATGGATTGGCTGCATCTGCTGCAAACATATCTAGATGGATCAGGCAAACGGTGGTAAAGGCTTATTCACTGAAGGGTCTGGTTCCACCTTTCCCTTCTAAGGCCCCAAAGGCATGGTAAAGATTTTTCCTGCCTAGTGTACTACTCCTGTAGCGGGCAGCATAACCCAATGGTCAAGAAGAATATGGAGCTGTGTCTGTCAATAAACTTCAGAGAAAAGGATTTACGGTAAGTCAAAAATCCAGTTTATTGGGATTTCAATGACTTGCATTGAGTTCTGTTAAATGAAGTCGCAAGCCGCAAAGAATATAGAGGTCCAAGTTGCACTGATCTGTGGCTTTGAAATCATGCTGGAGTAGCGCAATTTCAAAGCCACAGAAAAACTGTTCTTCCTAATTGTAAAGAAACGGTTACAATTTTCATTAGTCTAAAAAAAAACTGTCACGACAATAAAAATAGGTATCAGTAATTGATATCAGGTAGGACTTGAGAAAAAGTATTAGTACTCGTACTTCCTGTTCTGGGGTGCCCTGTCACCACTTCTTGCTCCTCCTGTCTTAAGAGTGTCCCTAGAGGAAGTTGCAAAGTATAATATAGAGTTCCCTATTGCAAGGTATGGGACTACATCTCCCATGAGGCATTGCTCCTCATACATTCCCAAGCGTACTGACATGTATGGAGGGTGTACTGAGCTGTATGTGTGCTGCACTGTGTATACGGACATGTATGGAGGGCAGGAATGGGCTCAGGCATGTTCAGGATCCCGCCGACACCGAGACAGGCAGGGAAACAGATCCCGATCCGCAGCTGCACAGATGGGGAAATGTCTCACTGCCTGTGATTAGCCGTGGGCTTCCTGGTGGGATCCCAAACACGCCCACACCCATCTCTAATGGAGGGTTACTGAGCTGTGGTTGCGCTGCACTATGTATACTGACCTGTGTGGAGGGTGCAGTGAGCTGTATGTGTGCTGCACTGTGTATACTGACATGTATGGGGAATGTACTGAGCTGTATGTGTGCTGCACTGTGTATACTAACCTGTATGGAGGGTGTGCTTAGCTGTATGTGTGCTGCACTGTATTTCCTGCTATGTAAACAAATAATGCATTCTGTATGCAGGCAAACTAATCGGCTAACCAACTAATCGATTTTGAAAACAATTGACAACTAATTTCATAATCGATTAATCGATTAGTTGTTTCAGCCCTACACATGTCATGTACTAGACTGGGGAGCCAGAGATGACGAGGATGGCCTCTTGCAAAAAAACCTGTCCAAGCACCCCTAGTAGTGGTGATAGGGACTGCTAGGGCAACAGAAGGACACACATGCCAGGAAGCTGGGGCAGTGAGCTTGGAAGCCCAGGGAGCCACCAAATAGAAATATGGAGTCAGGTCACAGCAGCAGCCAGGCAGATAGGTTTAGGATCACGATCAGTTTCCAGGTCGGGGACAGACAGAAGTTGTCAAGGTATTTGCAGTGAGGTACAATGTCAGGAAGCAGAATTGTGGTCCAGGCCAGGGTCGATAACAATAAAATCCAAAGAGAAGCGTTAGAAAAACAAGTTCTGGCACTTGGTTACAGTGACTTCTCCGACAGGGGCGCACTACCATTGGCACTGGTTGCGTCTTCCCTGCAGCTTGTGGAGACAGGCAGCTGGTGGAGGGATGTTGGCTGCAATACAAGTGTATGTGCAGTGCCAGGGCCAGCATACTGATCACCAGAGGGGGAATGGCAACGGGCAGAGCAGGCTAGATCCTTGGGACTCAGCCTTTCATCATCAGCCTGGTGCCAGTTAGAGCTGCATGAGGACTGGAGGAGAATGGAACCCGCATGTATGAGCCGCTAAGCGCCAGGAGACTACACTCAGTCCTCCTGCTTGTTCTCACCAGCAGCAGCCTAATTGTTCACCAACACCACCTATGGGGTAAGTGTGAGCTGGGAGTCCCCTCTGATCTGTGTAAATGTCTGAGTCCTTTGAGTGCCACCTGTCTGTAACTTTGTGCATTGGGGGTCACCCCAGTGTAATACTGGGGGTCACCCCAGTGTAAGCTCTGATTGTGTTCACCGACCTATATACTTTGTACTACTATACATAATTATACCTGGGGGGCCCCTCTGATCTCTGTGTAATAAGGGGGGTGGGGTTGCAGGTAACTAGGGTGTATGAGGATATATTCTGGAGGGTTTTGTTTAAATATGTCCCTTAATCCTCTCCCGCTGAAAAAGTTTGGCCACACCCATTTTTCTTTTTTTTTTGCAGCGGCACAAGTGTCCCCTTGTTCTCAAGTTTGAAAGTTGGGAGGTATGATACTGTGCTAATACAATTTCCTTTCTCATGCAGTTTTGATGCACTGACATACAAACCCGATTCCAAAAAAGTTGGGACACTGTACAAATTGTGAGTAAAAAAGGAATAGATTCATTAACAAATCTCATAAACTTATATGTTATTCTTAATATAATATAGATAACATATCAAATGTTGAAAGTGAGACATTTTGAAATGTCATGCCAAATATTGGCTCATTTTGGATTTCATGAGAGCTACACATTCCAGAAAAGTTGGGACAGGTAGCAATAAGAGGCCAAAAAAGTTAAATATACATGTAAGGAACAGCTGGAGGACAAATTTGCAACTTATTAGGTCAATTGGCAACATGATTGGGTATAAAAAGAGCCTCTCAGAGTGGCAGTGTCTCTCAGAAGTCAAGATGGGCCGAGGATCACCAATTCCCCCAATGCTGCGGCAAAAAATATTGGAGCAATATCAGAAAGGAGTTTCTCAGAGAAAAATTGCAAAGAGTTTGATGTTATTATCATCTACAGTGCATAATATCATCCAAAGATTCAGAGAATCTGGAACAATCTTTGTGCATAAGGGTCAAGGCCGGAAAACCATACTGGATGCCTGTGATCTTCGGGCCCTTAGACAGCACTGCATCACATAATACAGGAATGCTACTGTAATGGAAATCACAATAAGGACTCAGGAATACTTCCAGAAAACATTGTCGGTGAACACAATCCCCCGTGCCATTCACCATTGACGGCTAAAACTATAGGCCAAAAATGAAGCCATATCTAAACATGATCCAGAAGCGCAGGCGTTTTCTCTGGGCCAAGGCTCATTTAAAATGAACTGTGGCAAAGTGGAAAACTGTTCTGTGGTCAGACGAATCAAAATTTGAAGTTCTTTTTGGAAAACTGGGATGCCATGTCATTTGGGCCAAAGAGGACAAGGACAACCCAAGTTGTTATCAGCGCTCAGTTCAGAAGCCTGCATCTCTGATGGTATGGGGTTGCATGAGTGTGTGTGGCATGGGCAGCTTACACTTCTGGAAAGGCACCATCAATGCTGAAAGGTATATCCGAGTTCTAGAACAACATATGCTCCCATCCAGACGTCGTCTCTTTCAGGGAAGACCTTGCATTTTCCAATATGACAATGCCAGACCACATACTGCATCAATTACAACATCATGGCTGCGTAGAAGAAGGATCCGGGTACTGAAATGGCCAGCCTGCAGTCCAGATCTTTCACCCATAGAAAACATTTGGCGCATCATAAAGAAGATGTGACAAAGAAGACCTAAGACAGTTGAGCAACTAGAAGCCTGTATTAGACAAGAATGGGACAACATTCCTATTCCTAAACTTGAGCAACTTGTCTCCTCACTCCCCAGACATTTGCATGCAGACAGTTATAAAAAGAAGAGGGGATGACACACAGTGGTAATCATGGCCTTGTCCCATCTTTTTTTGAGATGTGTTGATGCCATGAAATTTAAAATCAACTTATTTTTCCCTTACAATTATACATTTTCTCAGTTTAAACATTTGATATGTCATCCATGTTGTATTCTGAATAAAATATTGAAATTTGAAACTTCCACACCATTTCATTCTGTTTTCATTCACAGTTTGTACAGTGTCCCAACTTTTTTTGGAATCGGGTTTGTACATGCATAGTGTAGTACACCAGGCCCAGTGAATTTGTTAAATTGTATGCTCAAAGGAACAGAAATTACAATCCATTGACTGTACTGTGGAATACCAAACAATGCAGTACTCTAGAAGAAAAAAAACATTCTCTAATCAACACCGCTGAGCATTTTAAAAAGTTGTTAAGGAGTTCATACAAAAAACAAGCGCAACAAACCCAGAAGAAATGTGGACTAGATATCCCTTAAGCAACTATTAGGATTCCATGTGTCATTTTCCAATGAGAGCAAAACGAGAGCTCGTTGGTGGGCTGGCTAAGGACAACGGCTCCATATTTCTTCAGGTTGCCTTCCTCCAGTTCTCATACTTCAGCCCTCTATAGTGTGTGCTTAGTCAGTTGAAATGGTAAATACAGCTTCAGTTCCGTTAGCAGATGATATTATCATCATCATGGTTATCACAGAGTGATAGGAACAGCAGTTAAACAGTTTTTCTTTTTTTCTATGGAGAGGTTATGATGAACACTGCTATTTTGCTATATTTGTAATAATGTTACAATAAACCCGAGAGTTCATGAACATTGCTATTTCGCAACTGTATACCGCTGTTACCGTATGGGCAAAGTCGTACCTACCTACCTGTGACACTTGCAGTGGATGCTCATACCTCCCAACTTTGGAACTTGAAAATAAGTGACACTCCAGGGAGGTAGTGACTGCATAACGGGCCGCAGCCATAAGTGGATGTGGCCACATTGATAACATTGCTTTTGTTGTTTTTTTAGGGATTGCAATTAGAACGGGGTAGAGGGGTTATGGGATGCCCAACTTAACTGAAACAACAGATGGGAACAACTTCCTTCTTTTGTACAGAGAAAAGATCCTGGACTGTTCTCCTTCCTGGACACAATCAGTCTTTAAGGATCAGTGGCAAAAGTCCCTTGCGGACTAGAAGCTATAGTCCCCTTTGGAAAATAACACAAAATGTTGCAAAACTGCACGTAGGAGTATCTCCTCTCCTCTGTAGAACTGCTTCCAGCTTCACTGCCTGCAGGTACTACCTGCCCTCCTGGCTGCTTGTTTACAAGCCCACCTGGCTGCTCCAAAGATCCTCCATGACAAGGGATAAAAGATTTAAGCACAGCACTGTCCTTTGAAAGCTTGCTACATATGGCTTCCCCTTGTGAATCCCTGGCTGTGCTAATGTACTCACTATGTCCTCCTTGCTCCCTGTTGCTCTTAGGCAAGATTCTTTCTCAAATTGTACACTGAAAAGGGCTTTCCAGCCAGCCTGAGCCTGGAGGCAATGCCCCCCCTAGACCAAGGGGACTCCTCCTAGGCCACCGAGAACCTCCTCAGCACTCCATCTTCCACCTAACTCCCCTTCTAGCATGACTCCATCATATTGTAGCACTGCCCCCTAGAGAGCTGCTGAGAATTACACTTTTTGGGTTCACCCGGGTTACCATTAGCAGCTGACAGTAGGTAAACGGCATTAAAAGTCCTTGGCTCAGACAATAATCAGTCAGGGGATTTGGTTTTTGTGTTTTATTTAGAACTGGGATGGGAGAAGGGATAAGTGGAATACTCCAACTAATAACTATGCACAATTCTGAGGACAACTGACTGTAGAATGGGGCAAGGCTGCTGCTTCACCCTGCCACTGAAGTGAAGATAATTTGACTGTTCCTGTTTGAATATTCTC
This sequence comes from Pelophylax lessonae, assembly GCF_965119305.1. Classification (NCBI taxonomy): domain Eukaryota; kingdom Metazoa; phylum Chordata; class Amphibia; order Anura; family Ranidae; genus Pelophylax; species Pelophylax lessonae. Next base: position 375,889,209 of record NC_138771.1, read on the forward strand.
TTCAGGGCTAACATCTTTTACTCTCACTGCCTGTGTGCTGACACCCGTCCGCCGCTGACTCTAGCCACTGGAGTCGTCCCCATCCTGGGCAGACCCTGTACTCACGAACAATGTTTTTTTAGAGTTGCTCTGCCTTCACCTCCTCAGTCAACTTCACTGGACCTCGGGGTTCAGCCACACTTTGCTGGTCCACTAGGCCGACTGCCTGTGACCACCTTCCACACATTCAGAAGAGGAGACAGCTGTCACCCTCCTTCTGGGACTTGGCTTCGCGCCCAAAGACCCCCCTGTCACATGTGCCCTTGGCTTTTATAATGTATCCCAGAATGCACCACTGCTTGTGCCAACCCACTGAGATAGTTACAAAAGCCTGTGTGTCACTGGCTGGGTTTCCTCCACTGTCCAACAGGCTCCCCTATTGGATACAGTGGGGACTCTCCCTCAGCCCAGATGAATCACACCCTGGACACATGCGACAAGCAAAACTATTAATCAGGCTCTCCTGATAAGCAGACAGATCAACTATACTTTCTCTGCCTAGCACCTACCAAGGAGGGTGCTACAATATTTAAGGGCTTGCCTTGCTACTCTGCCAGGACATTCTGCCTAGGGATTAGACAGCTTCTCCCAAGTATGCAGATTATGACCTCCTGGCCTACGCCCACTAACTTCCAGAAGCTTTTACAAGCTCCTAGATCCAGGGGGAGGTACCATAGACCTGCATCTGTGAAGCCATCCAGCTTGACCTGCAGTACCAAGACCCAATTTCAGACTCACATTACTTACCATGAGTCATAAACCTAAATTTGCCTGCACTAACACTAGTAACACACAAGAGAGTGTTACACATAAAAACAAAAACAACTTCTATTACATATGCTTTTGCTCACACAAAATATAGAATATAACACTTTGTCTGAGCCTACCTTAAAGTGTATGTAAACCTGATTCATGAAATTTGACCTAGGCACATCTATCTGTAGTGTTTTCTTCAAAACTCTAAATCCCGTGGCTTTCTCTTGCTCCATTCTTCTGTTATCAGCATTATAACCTCTGTAAGTTCTCCGTCAACTGAGAACTTTGCTATAAATAGATTAGCAGAGAGATGGTCTATTCACAGCACAGCTCTGCAAGTTTCTGCCTTTGTGGAGAAGGGGTGTGTGCCTTTTTCTCCAATCCGCTGTCTCACAGTGTATGGCCAAACATCCCTCCCACGGGTAAATCAGGAAGAGAAAATTCTAACAGGATATGCACTTTCTAAACAGTCTAGAAAGCTGAAGACAGCACATATACAATAAAAACTTATGTAGGAGGATTTTTTTCATCCCTGTGTATCATCTGAGGCTGTTCACTTCACTGGGTATATGTGAGGGTTTACATCCACTTTAAGAAAAAACTTTATTAAAATATTCAGGGACTGCTTAGCAACCAGCAACCATTAAAACAATAAACACACTAGGGAGAAGTATGTATTGTACAATATAATGTATATAGTGCAAGAGTCTGTAGGAGGCAGAGTTCAGGGGTCAGGCGTGTGCAATGCACAGAGTGCTCGGGTCAGGATTACATAACACACTGCAGTTGAGCAGAGAGCTGCAGTTAGTGTTGGCTTAAGAATACAGTACATAACAGAGTGCAGGGCCCAGGGTGTGTAATGCAATGAGTTCAAGGATCAGGAGTATGTAAAGTTCAGGAGTAGTCAGTGCCAGGTTTAGGAGTACATAACACTCAGAGAGCAAGGTCTAGGAGTACATAATTCATAGAATGCAGTCGACAGGAGTGTCTAATGCAGTAGAAGTTAGGGATTAAAAAACAAAAAGATGCACAGTGTAGGGGTCAGGAGAGTGCAAATTTCTCCCTGCATGAAATACTCTTACCCACTTTACCCTTTCAGCAAAGGTCCCCACTCCCCCCCCCCCTCCAAACAAAATACAGCACTAATTTGCACGCTCTCCTTTTTGAGAATAAATCTGTTACTTCCCCCAGAACAAGTCCTCCCCCTTACCCAGCACAAATCCCATTCCACTCCCTCCAATCACCCCTGCAAGTACATTTCCCCCTTCTTCCCTATCCCAGGACCAATCTCCACCACCCTCAATTCCCCTCCCAACACCAATCCTCTTCCTCTCCTAGCACCAATCCTTTTTCCTTCCAAATCTCGCTCCTCAGTACAAATCCTCGAAAATCTCCCCTCCCAGAATAAATCCTCTTCCTTCCCAATCACCCTCTCTTAGCACAAATCCTCTTCCATCCCCAAAATCCCCCCTCACCACACAACCCCTATAGCAGCCTTAATCCTCTCCCATCACCAGTCCCCTCTTCAAATCCCCCTGGAACAAATCCTTCCTCCCAGCACCACAAATTCCCCCATAATTCCTCCTCCCAGCAAATATTTTCCCCCGTTCAAGCACAACCAGGGGGGCCCCTAACACTAGTCTAACACAAATCCTCACCTTCTCAGCATAAATATTTCCCTACTTCTAGCACAAATCCTCCCCCAAAATCCCTCCTCAAAGCACAACCCCCCCCCACCCTGGAATAAATCCTCCCCGACCCCAATTCTCTCCAGCATAAATCCTCTTCTACTCCCCAAACCCTCCCCCATAAGAAAACATTGTAGTACAAATCCTCCCTTCCCTTCCCCCCAATCCACTCCATTACAAATCTTTTCCCCGCATCTAGCACCAAACCCCCCCCCCCACCACCACTCACATCTCCCCTCCCAGCACAAACCCTTCCCCCCAAACACAATTCCTCTTCTCCTTTTCTAGTACAAATCCATCCCTCCCCCCAACCCCCCCAAGCACAAGTCTTCTCCCCTCCCAAAGTGCCCCCTGCACATAGAGGCCTCTAAGGCCCTATTCACACTGGTTTAGTGCGATATCAGGCCTTGTGCATATGCTCATTTTTTGTGCGTTGTAGGACAGCCTAGCACATGACATATACAGCATAGAAGCTCATATACCTTTCTGCGCTTTGCTCATTCTGCACTTTTAGTACCGCACATTTTTGCACGCAATATAGTGTTTCTTACTTGGTGCATTTGGGGTGCCATTAGCAGTGATTGGCACTACAATTGTGACAAGCATTTTTGTGTGTTTCATATATGTGCAAAAGATGTATGATTTTGGCTGCTTGTTTATATTACACTAGTGTGAATGGGACCTTACACTGGTAATAAGTGTTAAAGTACTCCCTTGGTGGTGAAATGCTCACTTATGTTGGGGGCCATTAGTGACACCCTCCTTTACGTTGGTAGTCAGTGGGGACTCTAAATGTAATATTATTGTCAGTGGTTGCTTACATGAGAGAGGAAATGCTTTACAGCTTCCACATTCCTGATACTGTGTGACTTCAGGAGATCCATCTGCCCAGGATTACCAGCTGCTGGTGGCATTGCCATTCAATGCAGACATGAAAACCCTGCCTGTCTGTTTTAAAAAAAAAAGTTTAATTACGATTTAAAGTGTCTGTAAAGGTTCAGCTCCCCTCCAGGTGCAAAACTAAAGTGATACTAGACCCTTACATAAGCTCAATGAAGTTACTAGGCTCAGGTAATACACACTGATGAAACAAGTCCTCCTATGTAAGTTGTACATATTTATCTGCAGCTATCTCTTCTCCAGAGTAATTCAAAGTACACATATAAAAGGGTGTTTCTCAGCCTAAGGAGGCAGTGGGTAGAAAACTGACATCACACACAGCACAGCAGAGCACACAGCACAGATATGAGTGTAATCTGAGACCTGAGTGGAAGGAATGGATACACCCTCCTCTACACAGTACAATGCAGGGTACACACTAGAAGTTTTTTTAGTTCAACCCAGCGGGCTGAAAAAAGAGGAGAGATCGCCGTAGTAACACAAGCGATGTTATAGCAACAATCTCCCCTGCTGTGCTATTGGAAATGCCCCCCCCCCCCTGCAGAACACACTGATCTGCATTGGATGGCAGCGCTGATTGGATGCCTGCCAGATGCTGGTTTTCCAGCATGACTGTTCAACAGAAGGCAGTCGTAGGATAGGCTTCTGTAGAAAATACATGGGCTGCAAGTTAGCTGGTTCCTGCCAAACTGACTCTTTGTGGCTGATATTCGGCCTGTGGGTACACAGCTTAATAGAAAAGCATGCACAGCTGAGGCTGTCAATCACCTGCTGGGTGTTGAAGGAGTTGGGCTGTCTCACAGGATTGCCTTGTGTCAGGGAAAACTGTCAGAAGAGACTCATGAAGATAACAGAGGAAGGAGAGAGCAGACAGGATACACACTGAATGAATTTGATTAAGGCAAGTACACACTATAGAAGGATTTGCTTTGCTCATTGCTATTTTTTATTTCAGGGTTTTCAACCACAATAAGGTATATTGTGAAATAAGAATTCAAATCTAAATCATCTTAAAAGTAAAATAATTAATACCTTTTATAGGTATATTTGCAGCGGTCACATTACTGCAAACCAGGTCCTCAATTTAGCAGTGATCAGGATATTTGGCAGTACCAAAAGCAAAACTCATGCTTTGCAATGCTTGGCTACTGGATGACAGTGAGGCTCTGTGTGGGAGCAGTCAATCGTTATAGAAGAACCTCCTGCAGTTTGTGGCCGTGATTCAAACACAAAGAAGAAAAACTGGCAGAATCAACAAGGATTTTACACTTTTAGCAACTCATTTTAAAATCATTTATTCACATTAGTTGGTATTAAAGACCACATTGCAAAACTTATTGTATATGTTTACATATACAATTTTCTAGGCACACCTTTCAGATATGTCATGTATTGTCTTTCTAATTACTTTTTTTTTTTCACTTTTAACTTATTTCCGGTTACCTTATACAGAGTTCTGTGTAGTTTTTTTTTTTTTTTAAATAGGCTTTTCTATTTTTTTTTTGCAAACAGATTCTTATCTTTTCTGTTGATTACTACTTGGTCTAAGGCTGTTCCCGTCTGTGTGCAGTTACTGTACAGCACTGTCATTTCCTCTGCATGACAGAATGTGCAAATGATGCCTATATACAAAGCATGCTACATCTGCAGGCAAATTACTTCGGATCTGTTCAGTGATAGTTTACATGCTCAACTTACCATTCTAGTACTGGAACCAAACTGCAAATTAGGACAGTGGGCACATAGGTGGTTTAATCTAGCACATTACATGCAGCAAGGGACCCTAGTCTGATGCTCCTAGATCTATAGCTTCACAGTAAGTTTACCAACATTAACAGAGCGGGCAAACTAAATATTTTGCCGGCAATGGGCCATGATGACTTCTAGAGGGCTTAAAGATGGTATCTACTTTTTAAAAACAACAGACAGAGGCAAGAATAAATGTTCATTCACATTACCGCGACTTGTCAGGCGACTGGTCAGCCTGACAAGTCGCGGTCCGTCGCGGTCCATTGTGTGCTACAGGAACCGTTCTAATAGGAGCGGCACAAGTCGCTCTGACTTAGAAAAAGGTTCCTGTACTACTTCGGGGCGACCTGGAGTGACTTGCATAGACATTCATTATATGAAGTCCGTGCAAGTCGCGCCAAAGTCTTGGTGCATGCGACTTCACAGGTCGCCCCCGAAGTCGTGCCGCGTTAGTGTGAACCGGCACTAAAGCATCTGATGTCATCTTACGGCTTTCACACAAATAAGGACACATGAAAAGGACGGCTGGCGCTCTGATGCACTGGGGTACAGCTGATGTGGGAGCAAAATATTAGACAAATGTATAGCAAAAAATGGAAATCGGTATATGAGAACATTACCTATATAACTAGAAGTGGGGCAAAGTCCATGTGGTAAAAGAGAGGGGCTGTGGGATGAACGTATGCACGAAGGGCCGGCTCAGCTACACAGGAGTCGATCTGTAGACAGGATAAAGAAAAAACAAGCGGAGCGCCTCTAAGTGCAATACGTTTAATGAAGAGATACACATACAGTGTGAAATGACTCACTAGATACAAGGAAGTGAAGGCTATGGTGCAACGTCCTAGGTCGAGCTGTCCAGTAACTAATGCCGAGAGTAAAGACGTCCAAGATGGTGCTATCCGGTGGATGGGATGGCGGGGAGATGCCGGCTCTTGCTTCCCCGGGACCGGACTCTCAAGGCGGGCTTTGACTCGGCGTCGACCATGTGACGAAGGCAGGGTCAAGGTGCACACAACGCGTTTCTGAGCGTGCGCCAAGCTCGTGAAGAGAATGCGCGCTCTTTCTTCAGGTGTAGATGCCGGGACCACTGTAAGCCAGGGAATTTATACACACGCAATGTGTGAATGGGAATATAGGAAGGTGAGCGACCAATGGGGTGACGTGGCGGCCATGTTAAAAGGCACATAATGCAAAGATACAGAGTAATAGATCAAACATGTACTATTGGTGAAGATAAGATAAAACATGAAGAAATGTAAGGGGAATATGTACATATATAAGCAGAAGAAATGCAATGTATGAGTCTGCAATGTATATATCAACCCTAAGCTTAACTCTCAATAAATGGGAAGGAAATAATGAATAAATAAGAATGAAAAATAAAAAATAAAAAATAAAAAATAAAAAATAAAAAATAAAAAATAAAAAAATAAAATAAAAAATAAAAAATAAAAAATAATAAAGAATAATAATAAAAATAAATGTAAATATAAAAATAAAAATAAAAATAAAAGAAAAAATGAAAAAATGATAAAAATAAAAATAACAATAAAAAATTAAAGTAAATATGAAGAAATGAATGAATTTGATGAAATGAGTGTGGGATAAAAAATAATGAAGGATGATACTATATTGATTAAAATTATGGGTGTGAAAGATACGCGCACACATAAACACCTATACACAGCAGCTGGGTCTTTCACACCCATAATTTTAATCGATATAGTATCATCCTTCATTATTTTTTATCCCACACTCATTTCATCAAATTCATTCATTTCTTCATATTTACTTTAATTTTTTATTGTTATTTTTATTTTTATCATTTTTTCTTTTTCTCTTTTATTTTTATTTTTATTTTTATATTTACATTTATTTTTATTATTATTCTTTATTATTTTTTATTTTTTATTTTTTATTTTATTTTTTTATTTTTTATTTTTTATTTTTCATTCTTATTTATTCATTATTTCCTTCCCATTTATTGAGAGTTAAGCTTAGGGTTGATATATACATTGCAGACTCATACATTGCATTTCTTCTGCTTATATATGTACATATTCCCCTTACATTTCTTCATGTTTTATCTTATCTTCACCAATAGTACATGTTTGATCTATTACTCTGTATCTTTGCATTATGTGCCTTTTAACATGGCCGCCACGTCACCCCATTGGTCGCTCACCTTCCTATATTCCCATTCACACATTGCGTGTGTATAAATTCCCTGGCTTACAGTGGTCCCGGCATCTACACCTGAAGAAAGAGCGCGCATTCTCTTCACGAGCTTGGCGCACGCTCAGAAACGCGTTGTGTGCACCTTGACCCTGCCTTCGTCACATGGTCGACGCCGAGTCACAGCCCGCCTTGAGAGTCCGGTCCCGGGGAAGCAAGAGCCGGCATCTCCCCGCCATCCCATCCACCGGATAGCACCATCTTGGACGTCTTTACTCTCGGCATTAGTTACTGGACAGCTCGACCTAGGACGTTGCACCATAGCCTTCACTTCCTTGTATCTAGTGAGTCATTTCACACTGTATGTGTATCTCTTCATTAAACGTATTGCACTTAGAGGCGCTCCGCTTGTTTTTTCTTTACACAAATAAGGACAGCAAGCATTATCACTGATGCCAAGCCGCTGCAAGCAAAGCCACCAGAATACTGGGATGTATAAAAAAGGGGATTCACTCCAGAAATAAAGAGATTATTCTACCACTCTACAAGACTCTGGTCCAGCCACATCTTGAAAATGCCGTCCAGTTCTGGGCACCGGTCCTCAGAAGGGATGTGCTGGAACTGGAGAGAGTCCAGAGAAGAGCAACAAAGATAATTGGGGGAATGGAGGATATCAGCTATGAGGAAAGACTACAAGCACTGAACCTATTCTCTCTGGAGAAGAGACGCTTGAGAGGGGATATGATATTAATGTACAGATACTGTTCTGGTGACCATAGCATAAGGAACAAACGTTTCAGAGTAAGGGAATTCAATAAGACACAGGGCCACGCACTAAAACTAGAAGAAAAACGGTTTAACCTTCAACTACGTAAGGGGTTCTTTACTGTCAGAGCGGTAAGGATGTGGAATTCTCTTCCACAAGCAGTGGTATCAGCGGGGAGCATTGATAGTTTGAAAAAATGATTAGATGAGCACCTCAAGAAGAACAACATACAGAGGTATACAATGTACAGTTAGCAGCTAATGCACACACACACATTATGGTTGAACTGGATGGACTGATGTCTTTTTTCGACCTCACTAATGCCTCGTACACACGCAACGATTATCGGCCGTTTTTTTTTTGTCCAGTGTTGTTGTGTTGGTTGAAATGTGCTCTAGACTGCACATGAATTTTCTCGGCCAACAACAACCAACTTCAGAAGTGATGTCATGTGCTGGTTTACTTTCCGTGTGTTTTTTCTTCTCTGAGCATGCCCAGTCTTGCTCATCTGATTTTTGTCTGCCGAAATCTGTACTGACTGACGGAAAATCGGCCGTTCTGTTGACGGCCAACAAAAATTTTATAGCATGCACACCAGATTTTGTTTGGCCGAAAAGTCGCAGTCGGTTGTCGGAAGCATCATACTAGCAAGCCAAAAATCGGCCGATCGGACGTTGGCCGAAAATTCAAGGCCAACGATCATTGCGTGTGTACGAGGCATAACTATGTAATTATGTAACTATGTATCAGACATCTGTAGGAAACACCTTACTAAACTGTGACATAAAGTTTTACTATACAGTTATGCTTTTTTCCTCTTCTACCATATACATACTAGAGTGAGGGAGGAGGGTAGCCTTAGGTCAGGAGGAAGCAAAAAGATAACTGTAATCCTCAAAATAGTTATCATTAAATAATATAGGAATGTTTCTTGAAGTGCTTATGGAAATTTTTACTGAATACCCTTACATATTTTGTCTTGTGTGAACTTGACTGCTGGATTCATCAGTTTAGCTCCTCAGCGTGATTCCCCCCCACCCCAAAAAAAGACTGTGTGATATGGATCTTAAAATGGTTGTAGCAGCTTGTTATTTATCTACAAAAAAAAGCAATAATACCGTAACAAAAATAAATTGGACCCAAAAAAAAAATAACCAGAAAATTGTTGAACTTTAGGAGGAAGTGTTTGATGTCTGCTAGTCTAACTTGACTTGAATTTCACTAAGCACCAACCCTGTTCCCAGCCACACCCCTCCACTTAAAATTGACCATTTCTGCCTTCTCAAGGGACTGAGACCACTAGTAAAAACAACTGACACTAAAAAGAGGAAGCGCCATATCACTCAGTGGACTTCACCTTTCCTAAATATCCACAGACCCAAAAACATCCTCTAACCCCCCAAGCTGGCATGACAAATCTCAAATTAATTTGACCCCTGTTACCATACCATATCCTAGATAAAGCGGGTGTGACAGCTGCCTCCTCGTTCAACTTCAGTGCCTAACCTCACAAATGCGCTTTTGGAAGAATGGTCACACATTCCCATAGACACACTCCTAAACCTTGTGGACAGCCTTCCCAGAAGAGTTGAAGCTGTTATAGCTGCAAAGGGTGGACCAACTCAATATTGAACCCTATGGACTAAGACTTGGATGCCATTAAAGTTCATGTGTATGTAAAAGCAGGCGTCCCAATACTTTCACAATATAGTGTATATTGTGATCGGGGGTAGTTTTGGAATAACTGCCAGCCAATTTGGTGAAAGCAAAACCATTCATTTATTTGAATCATGAATCACAGATCAAGAATCAGCAGCTAGACCCCTTTGCACTTGCCAGAGAAGCCAACATTGATAAAAGGAGTTCAAAGGGCAATGTGTATTCTGTGAACCATTCAGAGTTCTGTGATTGTCAAAGGGGAGAGAGGGTGGATAATGACCCTAGTATCACATCCAGAGCTGACTGAATGTACAGTGGGAACTGTACTATCTGGCAATAATGAAAGCATAGATTTTAAAGTACAGCACAGCAATCCATAGACCTGGGCATTAAAGCTTACATCTGAGCAGAGGTAACATTTGTTTAGAGACCATAAATTATAAATATCCCTGTGCCTGGAGTTCCTCTTTAAAATTAGCTAGCTACAAACCAGGGAAACACGGTTAATATTATGTTTGGCAGTGGTTAAATCATACTTCCCTTTTTTGATCACATGATTTTATTTTGTATAACTGACTCACTGAATATGTAACAAAACCTTCTTTCTTTTCGGACTTGAACTAAAGGCTATTCATACTGTTCTTTTTAATAGTATTAGGATTGACCATGTAAGAAAACAACCCTGTAAGCATTTACTGTATATGTAGCTATTTGTATAATTATGTATACACAAATTTTAGCCATTACGTTGTCCATTACGTTACATCATATTACATTTTAGCCACGTTTAGCTTAAATTTGATAATGATATTACATTCTATATTATATATATCTATAATGTGGTGCAACGTAAAATTTGATTTTTAATGGTCTAGCCTATTTTTTTAAGAATGTATATTAATTTGTTTTTAAAATAAAATATATGTTTCCTAAAATAAACCTGTGCTTTGCCCATGCAGGGTAAGACAGCATGTTATTTTACTGTCCCATCCCAGCAACAAATGCATACCATTCTATTGTTCCCACACTGTTCCATTCCATTTGTGGGAGTTAGTGGAAAACAGCAATTTGTAAGGTAAAATTTCCATTTGTAGCCAACACAGAGCCGACTCTCCCCCTCCGTTATGTGACAGCCCTAGGTCAATTACCAAGCACCAGCGCTGCCACACGGGGTTAGCCACACGCTCCCCAATACCTGGACATAACTTACATTTCTGTTGTTCTTGGCAGCTGTTTGGAGCGGTAGTAGAGAGAAGGTAAAGTGAAGATTTGCTGCTCAAGGAACCAGGCTTTAAAAAATATTTCAAGTGGAGCTCCACCCAAAAGGGGAAGTTCCGCTTTAAGCACTCCCCCCTATGCCACATTTGGCATGTCATTTTTTTTTTTTTTTTGAGGGGGAGCAGATACCTGGTTTTGACAGGTACCCACTCCCACTTCCGCTCAGATTGCCTAGGCGATGCGAGTGGAAGTTCTCCTCTCCCCCTCCGTTCCTCCCTACAATCTTCTGGGACACATCACAGGTCCGAGAAGTTTAACCGACCATTAAGGACGCGTAGCGCGACTCACGCATACGCAGTGTGCACCTAGCTTTAAAGCTGCAAGCTGTCACAGCCGGGAGCCCACAGTTGTAATGCCCGCTTTGGGGAGAGGGAAAGAAGCGACAGTTCGGGTGACCACATCCTGGATCCTGAGACAGGTGAGTGTGTGTTTATTAAAAGTCAGCAGCTTCACTTTTTGTAGCCACAAAAATGACAGGAACTTTAAAAACAAAAATGTTGCAACCTACCAGTCTTTTCATGTAGTGTCTGCCTTCGTTTTCTATTTAAAGTCTAAGTATGTTTTCAGCTACTATGGAAAAATTGTAGATCTTACCAGAATTCCAATGTACTTGTAACTTCCTGTGCAGTAAACTGATATATCAAACAATCATCAGATTTTACAGCTATTTTCTATGAACTACAAACAACACCTTCCTATTTAATGGAGGTGAAGTGTGGAGGAGAGGTTTGTAGTAAAAATCAGGAGAGCAGCCTAGTGACAACCACGGCTCTGTTCATAGATATAGCACAGTAAATATAGCCATCCTTGGATAGGAAGGAAGTGTGTTATTTACTATTACAAGTGAACATAAAGGACTACTGACTATATAATACACTGTGCAATATATTGCATTTTTGTTTTGGGGTTTAGATACACTTTAAAGCATACATGTTGTTTTGTCTGTATAGATAAAGCACAGCCTAATTTTATGTTATAATTTCATTCCACTTAGTGCTCAGTCACACTAGGTTTGGTTTCTGAAGAGCAATCCATCAGGTGGTGAGGAGGCATTTCTATGGCCTCCTCACTGCCTGTTTCACCCCTTGATCCCTGCAGTTACATGTATACATTCCCCTTGCAATGTGTGACTTTGGGGCAAGGAATTCTTCTGCGGGAAATGCCCCACAACCACGTGCACAGTGGTTCCATTCACATGAAGTAACAGGGAGTATAATCTCTGCTGCGGCTGCAAAGCAAAGCATGTAAAGCAGCTAAACGGGTTTGTGGTTGGGGGGCAGTAAAAGCCACCCCCATCTGCTAGTGTGAATGAGCCCTTAGGCTCTGATCCTGCTTAAAACCAAGAGTATGATGTTTTATCTCAGGCACTACGAATGTAGACATTGTTTGATCTTTACTAATTCAAGGAGTAGTAATGAGCTCAGGCACGTTCAGAGAGAGGTCCAAACCTGTCTGAGCTATGCTGCCAGTCAATCATAGGTGGCGGAGGGATTGTCCGTCCCACAGTCACACATGCGTAAGGGGCATGTATACATGCAGCTGTGGGCCGGGGAATGCCTCCAATGCCAGTGATTGACTGTTGTCTGTGGGATAGCTCAAGCATGTCAAAACCTGACTGAGCGTATCACTACTAAGAATCATCAGTTCCAGCAAGTAAGGATATTTTGCTTTTAGCCCTTAAAGCACCCTTAAAGGTTATGTCAAACCATCACCTCTTTTTCAGTTTTGGATAGATTGGGAAGGATTAGGGATTCTAAAATAATATATGTTTTGCTTGACATACACATAAAGATCTGTATTCATTACACTTTTACTAGAGTTTAAAGCCATTTTTTTAAATTTTGGATAGAGTGGGAAAGTCTTCAAAAATCTTTCTTTTTTATTTTTACTTCTATCCTGGGCTCCATTAGATAGATTTAACTTTACTATCTGTCCTGCATACAATGATTTACAAGACAGAAAGTGAGGGGAATTCTGCAACGGCGAACAGAAATAAATGGATTTTTAATACATACTTACCTGTAAAATCTATTTCTTGAAGTACATCATGGGACACAGAGCCATAAATCATAACATATGGGTTATATAGCCACCTATAGGTGAAGGATACTGACAACCAATCAGAAAGGATGTCCCCCTATATAACCCCTCCCACACAGGAAGTACCTCAATTTTGTAGCAAGCAATACAGACCCCATAAAAGAGGGGAGGGACCTCTGTGTCCCGTGATGTACTTCAAGAAATGGATTTTACAGGTAAATATGTATTAAAAATCAATTTTTCTTTTCGTACATAATAGGGAAACAGAGCCATAAATCATAACATATGGGATGTCCTAAAGCAATGCATCTGAAAGGAGGGGGACACCAAAAATATTGCCATCAGACCACAAAAAGGAATTCACTGTAAATGTCCGCGAACCTCAATCAGGTTCAAACTAGATTTCTTGCTGCTGGATCTGATTAGATAGGTAATTAGAGTGCATGCACGAGGATATCACAGAGACACATTGTTCAGGTAAATGATACTTCCTGTTTATTTCTAATGGACAGTCTATTATATAGTCAGTAGGCGGTGTCATATGTTATTACGTCATAAGCATAATATTAGCATAATACTGATTATTTTCAGCTTTCTGATTAGTCATGTCCATTATAAGGTGGTTCCTGTCAGGAACCGGCAGGACTGATAGTGGATCCTCTGGACCAGAGAGGCGATGGCGCGGGTTGTACTAGAGGACCGGTTCTAAGCAGTTACTGGTCTTCACCAGAGCCCGCCACAAGGCGGGATGGATTTGCTGCGGCGGTAACTACCAGGTCGTGTCACCTAGTAACAACTCGATCTCTCTGGCAGCTGATATGGCGTGGTACACAGGGAGTAGGCAAGAGCGTAGTCGGACGTAGCAGAGGTCCGGGCAGGCGGCAGAGATTCAAAGGTGAGTAGTCGGTAGCAGCGGGTTCGGCAACAGGCAAAGCAAACAAACTCAGTAGGGAACGCTTTCTCAGAGGCACAAGGCACAAAGATCCGGCAGGAAGTTGTGGGAGGAGAAGGTATTTATGGGTAGTGCACAGGTGAAACCTAATTAAGTCAGCACTGCCTCTCACAACCCTTAACCCTTAATAACCAGTTTGGACCAGGCACCAATCACCTGTGCACTGGTCCTTTAGATCTAAGAGTCCCGGGGCGTGTGCGCCCTAGAGAGCGGGGACGCACACGCCAAGACGCAGGAGCGCCGCCTGGGGACACACGCTGTGAGCGCCCCCCGAGGCCAGCAGGGGGCCCGGAGTGCTGAGCGTAACAGTACCCCCCCTTTGGTCTCCCTCTCTTTTTGGTACCCAGGAACTCGCGGATGAGGCTGCGGTCCAGGATGTTCTCCTCCGGCTCCCAAGATCTCTCCTCAGGACCGCAGCCCTCCCAATCAAGCAAAAAAAATCTTTTCCCCCGGATGACCTTGGTCGCTAGGACTTCTTTTACCGAAAAAATATCAGAGGTACCAGCGACAGGGGTGGGAGAAAGAAGTTTAGGAGAGAAGCGGTTAAAAATAGCAGGTTTGAGGAGGGAGACATGGAAAGAGTTATGGATTCGGAGAGAGGGAGGAAGATGGAGCTGGTAGGACACCTGATTAATGCGGCTCTTGATTTTAAAGGGACCCATGTAACGAGGGCCCAACTTGTAACTTGGAACCTTAAATCTGATGAACTTCGAGGAGAGCCACACTTTGTCACCGGGACAAGGAGCTCTGCGACTTTTATCGGCCTGGAACTTCATATGGGCCGAGGCCTTGAGGAGGGCTGAGTGGGTCTCTCGCCAAATAGAAGAGAAGTCCTGAAGGAGGTCCTCTACAGCTGGTACAGAAGAGGGAGCAGAGGTCCGAGGCAGAGGTGGCAGAGGATGACGCCCATAGACCACAAAAAATGGGGACTTATTGGAGGCAGAAGATTGCTTGAAATTATAAGAAAACTCCGCCCAAGGGAGTAAATCCAACCAATCATCTTGATGGGGGGACACAAAATGGCGTAGATAATCTCCCAGAATCTGGTTCACCCGTTCTACTTGGCCATTGGACTGAGGGTGATACGAGGAAGAAAAGTCCAACTTGACTCCGAGCTGACCACAGAGAGACCTCCAAAATCTGGATAAGAACTGCACCCCACGGTCCGAGACGATGTGTCTAGGAAGGCCGTGAAGGCGGAAGATGTGTAGAAAAAACTGTTTGGCCAACTGAGGCACGGACGGGAGACCAGGCAGGGACACAAAGTGAGCCATCTTCGAAAATCGGTCCACCACAACCCAGATGACCGTCATACCATGGGAGGAGTGAAGATCAGTGATAAAGTCCATGGCGATGTGCGACCAAGGGGTCTCAGGAACAGGAAGAGGCAGAAGAAGACCCGCAGGTTTCTGACGAGGAGTTTTGTCACGAGCGCAGATCACACAGGACTGGACGAATTCTGTGACGTCTCTCTCCAGAGAGGGCCACCAATATCTTTGGGAAATTAACTGAAGAGATTTCTTAATTCCAGGATGACCGGCAAAAAGGGAAGCGTGGCCCCACTTGAGAATTTGTAACCGCTGACGAGGAGGAACGTAGGTCTTGCCGGGAGGAAGAAGACGCAGGTCCACAGGAGCAACCGAGATGAGACATTCTGGAGGGATAATGTGTTGAGGAGTGGGTATGTCGCCCACCAACTCTGAAGAGCGAGAAAGGGCATCTGCCCTGATGTTCTTAGCAGCTGGGCAGAGATGAATCTGGAAATTGAAGCGGGCGAAGAAGATGGACCAACGGGCTTGGCGGGGATTTAGTCTTTGAGCTGACTAGAGGTAGGCTAGGTTCTTGTGGTCCGTAAAGATCATCACAGGGTGAGGAGTACCCTCGAGAAGATGTCTCCATTCCTCCAGGGCGAATTTAATTGCCAGCAGTTCTCAGTCCCCAATAGAGTAATTCTTCTTGGCGGAGGAAAAGGTTTTAGAGAAGAAGCCACAAGTTATGGTCTTGCCTCTGGATGACTTCTGAGTTAGCACAGCTCCGGCTCCCACTGAGGATGCATCCACTTCAAGATAGAATGGCTTGGAAGAATCTGGCCGGGACAGAACAGGTGCAGAAGCACAGGCGGCTTTCAGGGACTGGAAGGCCTCTTCAGCGTGAGGAGGCCAGGTTTTGGGATTAGCACCTTTTCTAGTCAAGGCCACAATGGGAGCCACCAGGGTGGAATAATGAGGAATAAATTGTCTGTAGTAGTTGGCGAAACCCAGGAACCTCTGTATGGCTCGGAGGCCAGAGGGGCGTGGCCAGTCCAGAACCGCTGAGAGCTTGGCAGGATCCATTTGAAGTCCTTGGGCAGAGATGATATACCCCAGGAAGGGCAAGGAGGAACGCTCAAACAGACACTTTTCAATCTTGGCATAGAGGCGATTACTCCTGAGACGGGTTGTTGGACATGGACTCGGTGTTGCTCCAAATTAGAGGAAAAGATAAGGATATCATCCAGGTATACTACTACACAAGTGTAAAGAAGGTCCCGGAAGATATCGTTAACGAACTCCTGGAAGACTGCAGGAGCGTTACAGAGCCCAAAGGGCATCACTAAGTATTCAAAATGGCCATCCCTGGTGTTAAAAGCGGTCTTCCACTCGTCTCCCTTTCGAATGCAGATCAGGTTGTAGGCCCCGCGGAGATTCAGCTTGGTGAAAATCTTGGCTCCTCTGAGACGGTCAAACAGCTCAGAGATCAGAGGCAGAGGGTAACGGTTTTTAATGGTAATTTTATTGAGTCCTCTATAGTCAATGCAGGGGCGGAGAGAACCATCCTTTTTAGACACAAAGAAAAAACCGGCTCCAGCAGGGGAAGAAGACTTCCTAATAAACCCTCTCTGTAAGTTCTCACGTACATAGTCTGACATGGCCTGAGTCTCTGGAGGTGAGAGAGGATAAATTCTGCCCTGAGGTGGAGTAGAGCCAGGTAACAGGTCAATAGGACAATCATAAGGCCTGTGAGGAGGAAGAGTCTCAGCTTGCTTTTTACAGAAGACATCCGCAAAACGGTGGTAAGGCTTGGGGAGACCTGGTGGCGGAGGAACTAGCAGGTCCCGTTTGATAGAAGCAGGCTTGAGACACCGGTCAGAGCAGGAGGAACCCCAACGCAAAATCTCACCGGTGGACCAATTCAGGACAGGACAATGGCGTTGCAACCATGGTAGACCCAGCAGGAGTTCGGAAGAGCAAAAGGGAAGAACAAAAAATTCCAGAGTCTCTGTGTGTAACGCCCCAATGTCCATCCGCAGAGGCTGGGTATGGTATAGTACCGTAGCAGAGAGTCTCTCCCCGCTGACCGTAGAAATGAGGATCGGCTTGGGAAGACGGATTATAGGAATTCGGTACTTGTCGACCAAGGAGGCGTGAATGAAGTTGCCGGCTGAACCAGAGTCCAAGAAGGCTGCAGCAGAGAAGAAGGACTTGGATGAAAGGAACAACTGCACGGGTATGATGAGACGTGGAGAGGAAGAATCCACACCTAGTAATGCCTCTCCCACATTCACTAGGTGCGAGCGTTTCCCGAATGTGCGGGACGAAGAGGACAATCCTTAAGGAAGTGCTCGGTACTAGCGCAGTACAAACATAGGTTCTCGTCTCTACCAAGGCTTCGTTCTTACGGGGACAGGCGAGACCCGTCCACCTGCATGGCCTCCACAGTGGAAGACCCAGAGACAGGTGGAGGTGGACGCTGGAACACAGGAGCCAGACGAGGGTAGCGTTTAGGACGAGCTCTTTCCTTTTCAAGATGGAGTTCCTCTTGTCTCTCGGAGAAACGTTTATCGAACCTGGTGGCCAGCAAGATGAGGTTACTCAGGGTAGTAGGCAGGTCACGTGCAGCAAGGACGTCCTTAATGTCACTATTGAGTCCCTTCTTAAAAGTGGCACAAAGAGCTTCATTGTTCCAGTCCAGCTCGGAGGCAAAGATACGGAACTGGATGGCATTTTCACCCATGGTAGAAGTTCCTTGGGACAAGTTTAGCAAGGCAGTCTCTGCGGAGGTAACCCGGGCAGGTTCCTCTAAAACATTACGGAACTCCTGACAAAAATTCTGGACAGATGCGGTGGCTGGATCAGCGCGGTCCCAAAACGGTGTAGCCCAGGCCAGGGCCCTCCCGGAGAGCAGACTGAGGATGAAGGCTACCTTGGCTCGCTCAGACGGAAAATGGTCAGACAGCAGCTCGAGGTGAAGAGAGCACTGAGACAGGAACCCTCGGCACAATTTAGGATCTCCGTCGTACTTGTCCGGCAGAGACAAGCGGATTCTGGACCCGGTGGCAACCGCTGGTGTGGGAGGTGCAGCAGATGCTGACGGAGGAGCTGGTTGTTGCTGAGTTGGCAGGAGCTGCTGCAACATAGCGGCCAGCTGGGCCAACTGTTGACCTTGCTGGGCCACAATGGCGGTGAGGTCCTCTAGGCTTGGCAACGGAACATCAGCGGGATCCATGGCCGGATCTTACTGTCACGAACCGGCAGGACTGATAGTGGATCCTCTGGACAAGAGAGGCGATGGCGCGGGTTGTACTAGAGGACCGGTTCTAAGCAGTTACTGGTCTTCACCAGAGCCCACCGCAAGGCGGGATGGATTTGCTGCGGCGGTAACTACCAGGTCGTGTCCCCTAGTAACAACTCGATCTCTCTGATATGGCGTGGTACACAGGGAGTAGGCAAGAGCGTAGTCGGACGTAGCAGAGGTCAGGGCAGGCGGCAGAGATTCAAAGGCGAGTAGTCGGTAGCAGCGGGTTCGGCAACAGGCAAAGCAAACAAACTCAGTAGGGAACGCTTTCTCAGAGGCACAAGGCACAAAGATCTGGCAGGAAGTTGTGGGAGGAGAAGGTATTTATGGGTAGTGCACAGGTGAAACCTAATTAAGTCAGCACTGCCTCTCACAACCCTTAACCCTTAATAACCAGTTTGGACCAGGCACTAATCACCTGTGCACTGGTCCTTTAGATCTAAGAGTCCCGGTGCGTGCGCGCCCTAGAGAGCGGGGACGTACACGCCGAGACGCAGGAGCGCCGCCTGGGGACACACGCTGTGAGCACTCCGAGGCCAGCAGGGGGCCCGGAGTGCTGAGCGTAACAGTTCCCTTCGATTTCATGAATGTTATCTTCTCTTGAAGGCACTGTGCCAAGGCTCCATCTTTCTTCTCACATTCCATCTCGGTGGGTGGGGGGGGGGGGGGGAAGGTATCTAGTAACGGCAATTTTGAGTAAGGACGACAGAGAAAAATATATGTACATGTACAGAAAAACAGACATAGAAAAATAGACATTTTGCTTAATTCACAAGTCTTCATCACATTCCTTCACAAGCCCCCCTAAAATGGCTATATTTCTTCTGTCCCTCATACTAAAATGCCTACTCACCTGGCCCATACTCCTCCGGAACTTTTTTAGGGCTGTACATAGAGAAGAGCAGTAACTAGTTCACTACCCCCCTCGATACAGCCTGGAGAGGGCAGTCAGGAGCTATCTATCCCTATAACCCTATAGAACTGTGAAATGATGAACAGGGAGTGACTGTAGAGGGGTGAAGGGTTTGTCCTCTTCCATCATAAGGCGGTCTTCTTCTTCTGGGTGGAGAAATGTAGGTGTGCTATTGTCTACAGCTTTGCTCATTAGCTTCTTTACAAATGGTAGAATACAGCATAAAATCAGGGCTAAAAGAACTAGGATTATTAGTACTGTTACTCCTACCTGGGCGAGCGCCTTCTGCCACCCACTCATCCAGCTAAAATATTGATCCCAAGGGTCTGTAATACCTGAGTTCTTCTTCAACTCAAACGACAGATCTTCCAATTTCTTGATAGCTAGAGTAACCTTACCGTTTGGACCAGTGTTGTCAGGAATGTATGTGCAACAGGTTCCCGTTTTTTCTATTATTTTACAGATACCTCCTTTCTCAGCTAACACCATGTCTAAGGCCATCCGGTTCTGGAATGTCATATAGGAAGTGGGGGCTAACTGGTCAGCAATTCCCTGGAGGGCATCCCTGGTGTAGTTCACAAATCTCTGTTGGTTATAATATATGTAGTTAATCCAATCTACATACTTGTTGACAGTTATTATGGGGAGTAAAGACTCAAAACCAGCTTTTCCCTGATCCCTTGGCTTTGAATTCATCTGGGACCCCCCTTGGGACCCCTATGGCATCTATGTACACATGAGGATCAAAACTTCCAGAGGGAGCTGCTCGCTTCCTCCTGTGGTTGGGTGCTGGGTCAGTGTATTTATCAGGGGTATTATACTACAAAGATCAAAAAATAAACTTAACCACTTGTGTGCTGGATGAATTGTACCAAAATGTAGTGATACCATTTGTCTTAGTGATGGCCGCCTGTTGAGTACCTGTTTTGGTGATAATCACCTGCTGAGCTTTTTTTAAACTTATAAGAAAAAAAAAGGATATACAGCACAATCATTGTGCTGCCAGCAGGATCTTGTCTTCAGGAGATTGGGCTTTCTTGCAGTGAAAGGCGTGTATCCAGGTGCTTCGTATCAGAGATCAAGTGAATTTTTCCTTGTGAATTTCTTCACTAACACCCAATCTCCTGGCTGAAGACTGTGGGTTCCCGAGTCTGTTTCTGGATCTGGAATGGAGGAAAATACTCGAGAATGGATATTAGTTAAGGCTTTAGACAAATATGTAACATAACAAGTTAACATATCAGATTGTAACTGCGACTGCTGTGGGGAGTAACAGCCAAGTCTGGGGGCTGAACCAAACAAAATTTCATAGGGAGACAGGTCATGTTTCCCCCGGGGGTGTGTGTCTGACACTGAACAGGGCAATAGGCAAACTGTCTGGTCAACTCATGTTAGTCTCTTGGGCCATCTTTAACATCCTGTTCTTTAGAGCAGTGTTTCTCAACTCCGGTCCTCAGGGAACACTAACAGGCCAGATTTTAAGTATTACCTTGGGGAGATGCAGACTTGAATACTGCAATCACTGAGCAGCAAATGATATCACCTGTGATGTATTTCAGTTATCTTGCAAACCTGGCCTGTTGGTGTGCCCTGAGGACCGGAGTTGAGAAACACTGCTTTAGAGTCCCATTCATCCTTTCTACCTTCCCACTTCTTTGAGGGTGGTATGGGGTGTGTAAAACCAACTGAACTCCCAGTGCTGCCCAAATGTCTTTTGTTAGGGTGGCTGTAAAAGCTGGGCCCTGATCGCTCTCTATCACCTCTGGGACCCCAAATCTACATACTATCTCACTAAGTAGTTTTTTCTTTTAAGCCGTGGTTTTAGTTGTCATGTTTGTGTGTGACTGCGTAAGGATTTTTCCAAATGTTTCTGCGGTGTCTTTTCTGTCCTCCTTGTCTTTCGTATTCTGCTCCTTTGTCGATCCATTCCAGCTTTCTTCTGTGTGAGCTGCCTTGGCATAGAGGCTAGGTATAGTCTGTCAGATGGCACATGCACTGCCAAAGGTATCTGCACTGGGGATTCACTCTGCTCTTCAGCTGCTTCGGCCGCTTTTCGTTGGCTTGGCCGCTTTATCCAACAAGTGGTTTCCCCTGGCTTCTTGAGAATTCAGCTTGCCATGTGTTTTAACCTTCAAGACAGCCACTTGTTCCAGTAGGAGTAGTGCATCCATTAAATCCTTGATGGCAGGGCCATTGTTTCACCGGTGTTCCGGACGCTGTCAGGAACCCTCTGGCTCTCCGGAAGATACCAAAATCATGAGCTACTCCAAGGGTGTATCTGTGTAAATGTTGGCTCTTCTTCCTTCTGATATTTTGCACGCTGCATTGAGGGCTTGAAGCTCTGCTTCTTGGGCAGATACATTTGGTGGTAATGCTCCTGCTTGTAGGATTTCAAATTCAGAGGTCACAGCATAACCTGTGTGGTACTTGCCTCCTTCATCTGCATATCTAGAGCCATCCACAAAAAGTGTGTAGTCAGGGTTTTCCAGAGGAATTTCACTCACTGTAGGGAGATATGAGGTTTCCAAGCGCATCATTTCAAGGCAGTCATGTGGAGTGTCATAGGGGTCTCCTTCACCTTCTCCTTCTCCCCCTCGAAAAACGGCAGAAGGGTGGCCGGGTTGAGAGTGAGACACCTTTGGAGGGTCACGTTGTCAGGAAGTAGGAGGGAGATTTGCAGCCATAGATGTCTGGCCGTGGACAGGTGTCAGAGTTGCACCTGATTTAAGATGGCAGCAATGTCATGCGGTGCCAGAAGAAGCAGGGGTGTGCTAAGAAAAGGTCTGAAGTTTTGTCTAGGAGTGCTTGGGCAGCAAAGACAGCCCTTAGACAGGAAGGACCACCTTTAGCCACGGTGTCTAGGCGGCAAGAGTAGTAACCAAAGGGTCTAGTCTGTCCTCCATGTTCCTGAGCCAGGACCCCTGTGGTGTGGCCATTCTTCTCCGACACAAACAGTCTTGGAACACCACTGTAATTTCTCTTTGGAGGCCTTACAGCCTTGTTCTGCAAGGTAGCATAGTAGACTTTCCGAATTTTCTTCAGCAGCGGGGTAGTCATCTGTAAAGAGGAGAAGAGTCACTGTAGGGTGTTCCTGTTGCCAGGTATCAAGGACGGGGGTTATGGCTTTGGCAAATTGGCTTGGAAATCTTGGACCATTCTGTATTTCACCTTTTGGGATCCGTTTCTTCACTGGGAACAAAGGTGTGTTTCATTCAGAAGTACAGGGTATCAAAGCACCATTAGACACAAGGGTCTCAACCTGTTTTGAGATAGCTTCGGATTGAGCTAAATTCAACGGGTCCAGTCTCTCTGGAGGCGTGGTTTTCTAGGTAGGAGTGCCCCAGGTTTTAGTTGCGCCATGACTGGCGGTACTTTTAAGTGATCAATGTCTTCCGGTCCTGTGGACCATAGGCCTGCAGGGATCCTGTCAAGTACTTCCTGTGGGATTGAACTTGGTGTTGTCGCTTCATGGAGTGTCAACATGAGCGGTAGAGAACACAAGGCAGATGAGTCTTCTAAGGATAGGGGAGTATGTAGCTTCACTCCTTCTGGTGTGAAAATGATGAAGGCCTGTAGTCTGGACAGTACACCAGCTCCTAGCAGATTCAAATGGCATGTAGAAGACATCTGGGTCAGGCAGACTTGTCATTAAGGTCGCTGTTTGTGATGGGGTTAAATCTTTGGGTGCGCTTGTCACCTGCGGTTGGTCGTCCCAGTCAGATGTGTCTTCATCACTAGTATATTGGACCTGTAATCCAGGGAGGATGGGAGTGTTAGAACAGGGAGAATTGGATATAGACCTTTGTTAGGCCTTCCGGTTATACCAAGATGGCCGTCTGCAGGAACTGTACTGGGCGGGCAGGAAGTGAAGACTTGACTGCACCAAGATGGCCGTTCGCAGGAACTGTACTTGTGGGTTGCGTAGGAGTAGGAGTGGTGTGAGGATAATGGGTGGTAGGCGGAGAGTAAGGACCCTCCCCGTTATCTCTCTAGACGCCATGATAGGGCGGAGGCTTATTGGCTTTACGATCGACTTGCTAATACTCATACATGATGCAATTTCCAACCTTGATCGTCATCTTTCTTAGCATCTACGATCCATCATTCGTTATGCAATGTCTTAGCTGTTCTCACACAACATTCCTTTCTGTTCAGTTATCAGCGTATGCTGCTACTCCTACGGTTGCTCTGCAGCCTGTCAGCACTTTTGTTTGTTTGAACTCACAAACTTTCCCTTCTCCGGTTTGCTAATATGCTGACCCATATTCCTCTCCCCCCTTTGGGCCATCCAGCTCAAATGCAAGGTCCCTCACTCTTTTCTGTTCTCCTGCCGCTGTCTCAGCTGACGGCCGGAGGGGTCAGTACTGGTAACCAATCGCTTAACTTGATTTAAAACTTTTGGCTGTGTGCCAATTTTCAAAACTCAGACCAGGGGTGAGCAGAGCTGACCAGAGGTTCCCCTCCTGCAATAGAGGATGCCCCCTAAATATCTCTTAAATATTATAATCAGATAAAAAGTTAATCTGATTTGAAACTTTTGGCTCAGTGCCAATAGGGTTCAATGGTCACACTAATTGCGGTAACCCTTTCTGTCCAAAAATAAATTTTTAGGACTATTACAGGAACAAAGATATTCACAGTTGAACCCCCCCTTGGCAAGTAGCCAATTTTCAAAATTTTGCCCCAGAGCTCCCTTTTACATAGGGACCCATTTGCAAAATGTAAGTTCTCATTATCTCTAATTCTATAAAAAATAGCCTCAAAACATCCAGCCAACTACGGCAAACTGTGTTTCCTGATAAAAACTGTTTTTTATTCACTAGTATCACTCTTCCCAGAGGTTCCTATGCTTTATACACAAATGGTTAAATGGCAAAACTCCAAAAATTCCACAAAAAAAAAGTAATAATTGCATATATGTGGTAATGCTGAGACCGATTGTCCTCCAAGCTTCGCGCAAGGAGTGACCCCCTCCCGCTTTCTCACGAGAAAAAAAGTATGCCAGCTGTTAGCGGGGGGGGGGGGGGTTACCAGATAACAGCACAACAGTGCCAGTCTCAGAGAGAGAGAAAAAAACTGTCAGGGACGCACAGAAGGAGGGGGTTGAACTGAAAAAAAGAAAAACTCAAAACGTAACCCCTTTCTCTCTCTGTCTCTCTCTCTGTTGCCCGTAGCAACCTCAAACCTGACTGGATTTATCTGTGTAACAATGTACGTTTCATTTCACAACACACACAGAACAAAACATAACTCCTGTCGTCTCTCTCTTGTCATGTGACCTCAACAGGTGAGCTTAACCCTCAGGGGTACCTTTAACCAGTCAACTACCCGAGTAACCGTCCCGAAGGACGTTGCAAATATCCGCCCTCTCAGGACACACAAATGCAACCTTTCAGTCTGTAGAGACACACTTCAAACAAAACGACAGACACTGAGACATTACACCTGCCTCACTTTTTGTCGGGTATCCACTTGCAGCTGAGCTTACCCCTCAGGAGGTCACTTGAACCAGTCAACCCCCTGAGTAACCCATCCCGAAGGGCGTACATCCACCCTAGTGTCGGGCAACCTCCTTTTGAGTCACAATCACTCAGGATGGTCTGTCTTTCAGTCTGCAGAGTCCCAAGCACCCAGGATGGACTGTCTTTCAGTCTGCAGAGTCCCAGTCAGCCAGGGTGGCAGACACTGAACAAACAATATACAGCCAGCAGAAATCTTACGGCAGGTTAATAAAAACAGCTCCAGGTGAGGAATAAAAGATTACCCACCTCTGAAGTGTCCTTGGAAAGCCGGCAAGATCGGTGATAAGATAAGACAGAAACAAGTCGTACAGTGGTAAGGTAAAAGTACCTACCGTACTCTCAGGGGTGCGCAATTCCCTCTTGGTCTGTCTCATCCAGTCGCCTAACCTCCTATGCGGCTTGTCATCGGACGAACCTGGAGCCCTACGTTGTGTGGGCGCCATTTGGAAATGTCCGCGAACCTCAATCAGGTTCAAAATAGATTTCTTGCTGCTGGATCTGATTAGATAGGTAATTAGAGTGCAGGCACGAGGATATCACAGACTGACACATTGTTCAGGTAAATGATACTTCCTGTTTATTTCTAATGGACAGTCTATTATATAGTCAGTAGGCGGTGTCATATGTTAGTACGTCATAAGCATAATATTAGCATAATACTGATTATTTGCAGCTTTCTGATTAGTCATGTCCATTATAAGGTGGTTCCCTTCGAGTTCATGAATGTTATCTTCTCTTGAAGGCACTGTTCCAATGCTCCATCTTTCTTCTCACATTCCATCTCGGTGGGCACGGGGGGGGGGGGGAGGTATCTAGTAACGGCCATTTTGAGTAAGGACGGCAGAGAAAAATATACAGTATGTACATGTACAGAAAAACAGACATAGAAAAATAGATATTTTGCTTAATTCACAAGTCTTCATCACATTCCTTCACACACTGCTGCCTGCAGAACACTGCGGCCAAATGCAGATTCCTCCTGGGTCCCGACATCCACTCGATAAAAATGAGGGAACGTATGCACCGACGACCAGGTCGCGGCCTTGCAAATCTGAGCCATTGAGGCTTGATGGCGAAGTGCCCAAGAGGCACCTACTCCTCCGGTAGAATGTGCTTTTACAGGAAAAGGTGGAACCTTCCCTTCTAAATCATACCCTGGGTAATAACCTGGCAAATTCAATGAGTAATCATAGACTTAGATGCTCCACCCTAATTTGCATCTAAATTTGCATGGGCTGCTGATCACTCCGCCATTCCCTTTCGTGTCATTTTTTTTTTTTTAATATATAGTACCTTTTCTTCTAAAAAAGATCCACTTCTGTCCAAACCCGGCCACAGCGAAGTACGTCATATCCTCGTTTGCAATGGCTCCTGGGATACCAGTGTAAGCAATCCCAGGAGCCAATGGGCATCCTCCATGGCTATCATCGCGTTACTTCTAAACCATAAATGATGCAATGCTAGGCTAGGCTAGGCTACTGCCGTGATAAAGTCCCACTGCACATGCGCGAGATCGGAAGGTGCTTGCTGAGTAGCCAGCAGCACCTTATCCCGGAAGAGACTCCTAGTGGGCTTCAGATGCCCACACTCAGGATGGAAACTTGCTGGATCAGAAGGATACAGTGAGTACTAACACTTTTAATGACACAGAAAACGTTGACACATGCAGCAAATGCCGATTTCCAATACATATTTGGCGACTATCATGGGGGTGATTTAAAAAAATAAAATAAAAAAAGGCTGGAACTAGCTGGAACTCCGCTTTAAGTGCATGTATTACATCCAGAGAATGCATTGACTTTTCCTCTTCTGAGTGAGGATCTGGAAAAAAGGAAGGTAGTATAATGTCCTCATTCAAATGAAAAGTGGACACCCAAAAAACCTGGGTGTTGACGTAGAATCACCCTATCTTGATGAAAAATCAAGAATGGCTCTTTGCAAGAAAGAGCTGCTAGTTCCGATACCCCTCTAGCTGAAGTTATCGCAATCAAAAAGACCAGTTTCCTGGTTAGAAGAACCCAGAACCCGGGGTACCTGCCCCTTGAGAGAGTATGTCCGGATGCAGTGGAAGGGTCCAAGGCCTTGTCACTGCCAACCTTTGTATTTGTGCATACCAAACCCTCCTCAGCCATTCCGAAGCTACCAGGATTACCGGTTTCCCCTCTAGCTAGATCCTGCACAACAGACGGGGTATCAGGTGCAACTGAGAAAAGGCATAAATCAGAGAATACTCCTCCCAAGGAGTCACCAAAGCATCCTCTCCGACTGCGAGTGGATCCCTGGTCCTGGACACAAATCTCTTCAACTTGTTGTTGAACCTGGATTCCAACAGATCTACGTCTGGGACCCCCCAGCATAGGCAGATTGATTGAAAAAGCTCGGGATGTAAGGACCATTCCCCCGGAAACATCTGTTCACGGTTTAGAAAAATCTGCCTGCCAGTTCTCTATTCCCTGAAAAAAACTGCTGTCAGGCATGGCACAAACTTCTCTGCCCAGAGCAGGATGACATCCACCTCTTTTTGGGCTGACTGACTCTTTGTGCCACCTTGATGGTTGATATAAGCTACAGCCGTGGCATTGTCACATTTCACTCTGACAGGGTGAACCCGCATTTCTAGAATGTTGATGGGGAGACCTTTCTCTACTCAAACCATTTCCCCTGGACAGTGGCTTCCTCCAGAACTGCTCCCCAGCTGGAGAGACTGGCATCTGTGGTCACCACCTTCCAGGGTACTGGAAGAAAGGATTTCCCACATTTCTGGTCACCAACCACCAAATTAGTCTCTGAAGTACTCTTGGTACCAGAGACATGGACCAGTCCAGGCACCGAACCCTTTCTGATCCATGTAGACAGAATGTTGTTCTGCAAGGGTCTGGCATGAAATTGAGCATAGGAAATTGCCCTGAATTCGGACACCATTTTTCCCAATAATTTTATGCAAAGACGTACAGAAGGGTATCTCAGGCTTACTACGGACCTAACCAGATCCTTCAGGTCAGTCATCTTTCTTGTTGGCAAGAATACCTTTGCCTGTTCTGTGTCCACAAGGAAACCCAGATATTCCAGACACTGGACCGGCTGTAATGCTGACTTTGCCAAGTTCAGCATCCAACCCAGACATTCTAGGAACTGTACTGTCTGGAGGACATTTCGGCCTAGAGTCAAAGCCGATCGATCTATAAGATATAGATTTTCCAGATATCCTTTTACAGATATCCCTTGGGACCTTAGAACAGCCAATACTGGAGCTAGGATCTTTGTGAACACTT
The DNA here is from genome assembly GCF_965119305.1 of Pelophylax lessonae. Taxonomy (NCBI): domain Eukaryota; kingdom Metazoa; phylum Chordata; class Amphibia; order Anura; family Ranidae; genus Pelophylax; species Pelophylax lessonae. Next base: position 375,917,475 of record NC_138771.1, read on the forward strand.
TTGGAGCTGTGGCTAACCCGAAGGGCAGGGCCACAAACTGAAAATGACGGTTTTCTACTGCAAAGTGTAGAAACCCTTGATGAGCCTGGAATATAGGCACGTGAAGATATGCATCCTTGCAGGGCCGTCTTTAATATTGATTGGGCCCTGGGCAAAACAGACAGGATGCAGCAAGGGAGCGGGACTAGGAGCTCCACTGATGCTCTGACCCCCTCCCCCCCTAAACTGGCAGGGAGGTCTGGGGACGGAGCTTCCACTCCGATCACTGCTCTCCCTACAGCCGCTCTGATCCGAACATACATTATGCATGGGGCGGGGGTCAGAGCATCAGTGGAGCTCCCAGTCCCGCCCCCTCTCTGCTGGCTTGCTCGGAAATGCAGCCTCCATGCGCTCTGCATCATCGGGGCCCCAATGTGCGGGTTAAAGCGGCAGCTGCTTTGGGCCCCTCAATAAAGATTAGGCCCTGGGCAGTTGCCCCAGTTTGCCCTGCGGTAAAGACGGCCCTGCATCCTTGACGTCTATGGGTGCTAGAAATTCCTCTCCCTGCAGGGAAGCTATGACTGAACGAATTGACTCCATACGGAAAGTACGAACGTTCAGAAACTGGTTTCGAGTTTTGAGATCCAAAATAGGTCTCACATCCCTGTTTGGTTTGGGGATAATGAACAGGTTTGAGTAAAACCCCTGAACCTTTCGTTCTCTGGAACCTCCATTATCACTCTTTGGGCCCTCAGCTGATCCAACGCCAGAAAGAGAGATATTCTTTTAAGGGGATCTGTCGGTATACTTGACCTTACAAACCGAGGATGCGGGAACACCTGAAATTCCATTTTGTACCCCTGCGAGATGGTAGAGATAACCCAGTTGTCTTGAAAGGTTTCCACCCAAACCTTCGAGAACCGAAGCAGCCTTCCCCCCCACCCAAGTGAGTGGGGGTGCCCCTTCACAGAGTAAGCTTAGAGGCAGACTTGGCTAATCTCTGGGCCCAGGGCTCATTCTGTCCCTGCCCTAAAGGCTTTGTTCCGGACCCATATGGCTGAGGCCGTTGCCACCATCTGGAATTAGAAGCACTGGTAGAATGAGTGCTGGGGATCTTAAAAGAGGGACGCTTGCTCTTCCTTTTTACAGGTGGCAATATTGCCCTGCAGCCAGTCTCCAAAGGGAGGGGATCATGCTCTGCTTCAATAAGTCACAGTAAATGTTGGCATTCATGGTTCCCTCAATGAACTGTAGCTCCCCAGTGCCGGCAGCACTCATGCAGCCCCAGACCTTGAAACTCCCACCACCATGCTTGACTATATGCAAGACACACTTGTCTTTGTACACTTCACCTGGTTGCCACCACACACGCCTGTCACCATCTGAACCAAATAAGTTTATCTTGGTCTCATCACACCACAGGACATGGTTCCAGTAATCCATGTCCTTAGTCTGCTTGTCTTCAGCAAACTGTTTGCGGGCTTTCGTGTGCATCATCTTTAGAAGAGGCTTCCTTCTGGGACGACAGCCATGCAGACCAATTTGATGCAGTGTGCTTTGTAAAGGTCTGAGCACAGATAGGCTGACCCAACACCCCTTCAACCTCTGCAGCAATGCTATTAACACTCATATGGCTATTTTACAAAGACAGCCTCTGGATATGATGCTGAGCACGTGCACTCAACTTCTTTGATCGACCATGGTGAGGCCTGCTCTGAGTGGAACCTGTCTTGTTAAACCGCTGTATGGTCTTGGCCACGTGCTGCAGCTCAATTTCAGGGTCTTGGCAATCGTCTTATAGCCTAGGCCATCTTTATGTAGAGCAAAAATATTTTTTCCAGATCCTCAGAGAGTTCTTTGCATGAGTTGCCATGTTGAACTTCCAGTGACTAGTATGAGAGAGTGAGAGCCATAACACAAAATTTAACACACCTGCTCCCCATTCTCACCTGAGACCTTGTTACACTAATGAGTCACAAGACACCGTGGAGGATAAATGGCTAATTGGGCCTAAATTGGACATTTTCACTTAGGGGTGTACTCACTTTTATTGCCAGTGGTTTAGACAATAATGGCTGTTTGTTGAGTTATTTTGAGGGGACAGCAAATTTACACTGTTATACAAGCTGTATACTCACTACTTTACATTGTAGCAAAATGTTATTTCTTCAGTGTGGTCACATGAAAAGATATAATAAAATATTTACAAAAGTGTGAGGGGTGTACTCACTTTTGTAAGATACTGTGTGTATATATATATATATATATATATATACTATATTGCCATATATTGCCAAAAGTTTTGCAATGCCTACCTTTACACGCTCATGAACTTTATTGGCATTCCAGCCTTAGTTCCTAGGATTCAGTATTGAGTTGGCCCACCCTTCGCAGCTATAAAAGCTTCAACTCTTCTTGGACACAAGCTTTAGGAGTGTGTCAATAGAAATGCAATAGAAATGTTTGACCATTCTTCCAGAAGCGCATTTGTGAGGTCAGGCACTGATATTGGACAAGAAGGTCTGGCTCGCAGTCTCCACTCTAATTCATCCCAAAGGTGCTCTATCGGGTTGGACTCTGTGCAGGCCAGTCAAGTTCCTCCACCCCAAACTTGCTCAGACATGTTTTTTTTTTGGATACAATGGATAGGGATTAGAACATCTGTCAGATTATATTGGTGTCTGTATTCTCATTATAGAGAGTCCCCCACTCTATTTGCCTTTTCAATATTAACACCAAAAGTGAAAGTAAATAAAAAATTTTGAGTTGACACCAGTACTGGAATAGAGGGGTAATCATGTAATAGGGACACTAGCTCTGGTGATCCTGGTGACAACCAGGGATTCCTTCACATTGGAGGGATTTCCTCCCACTTCCTGTTATGGCTAAGAGACTGAAAGGAAATATCTGAGACACAGATGACAAAAAAACATGACAGGGGTTATAAACCTTCTCTACTTTCCAGTTCCACTTAAAATTTCAATTATAAAAAATTAGAAATACTCCTAGCCCACCTCCCTAGTCCCCTAACCTAATTTAAGCCCCCATTTCTCCAGGTGCTTACTTACCTCTCCATGATAGTGTTGTCAGCCTCTACCATTGTTTACCAGTTTCAACCATGTTGCCAGCCAAGGCACAGCCTTTAGGAGTGTGACCCTGTTCAAGTATATTGATATTCGCCGTGTGGCACCAAACAAAATGTCTGAAGATTTCCCAGAGAATGGAAACAATAGAGGAGGGTGCTGTTGTCACGGCGAGGTAAGTAAGCAAACATCTATGTGTGCTTGTGTGTGTTTTGGGGGAAATGTTGGGTTGTACTAGCTTAGATTACAGAGGGTAAACTGGGGATATTTTTTAAAAACTGAATTTGTACTTTAATAAGAAACTATAAACTCCCTTCACACAATATATTACTGTTAAATGCTTCCATGAAGACATAATAGGAAATTGTTTTGTCAGTTCACTGTTTAGTAATATTCTGGGCACTTAAAGCAGAGTTCCACCCAAAAGTGGACCTTCCGCTTTAGGTAGTCCTAACCCCCTGACATGCCACATTTGGCATGCCATTTTGGGGGGGGGGAGTGGGTACCTAGTTTTGACAGGTACCCACTCCCAGCCACGGCGGCCTAAGCAGAAGTTCTCCTCTCCCCCTCCCTCCCTGCAATGTTCTGGGACATGTCAGAGGTCCCAGAAGATTGCCAGCCAATCAAGACGGGTATCAGTGCGTACCCGGCTGTGAAGCCGCAAGCTGTCACAGCCGGGTCCCCACACCAGTGATGCTGGTGCCGCCGAGACCAGAGGGAGAGGATCGAGGCTTCGGGCGGCCGCATCACTGGACCATGGGACAGGTGAGTGTGTGTTTATTAAAAGTGTAGCTGCTGACTTTTATTAAACACAGAAAAGGCTGGAACTCCGCTTTAAGTAATTTCAGTTTTAACTAAACTTCACTATCCACACGTTTCGATTTTACAAAATATATACATAAATATTATAGAATTCAAACTGCTGTTATACCCGCCATTCCTGTAAAACGTATTTAACCATTTGCCTACTGGGCACTGATACCCTCTTCCTGACCAGGCCAGTTTTTTGATTTTAGCTATCTCACACTTTGAATGACAATTGCGTGGTCATGCAACACTGTACCAATATGAACTTTTTATCATTTTTTTTTCACAGAAATAGGGATTTATTTTGATGGTATTTAATCACCACTGTTTTTTTTAATCCTTTGCTAAACAAATAAAAAAGAACGAAAAATTCTGAAAAAAAAACAAACAAAAGGTTTTTCATATTTTGTTATACAATTTTGCAAACAGGTAAGTTTTCTCCTTCACTGATGGACAGTGATGAGGTGGCACTCATAGGCTGCACTGAAGGGCACTGATGAGGCAGCACTGATGGGCACTGATAGGCAGGACTGATGGGCACTGGTAGGCAGCACTGATGGGCACTGATAGATGGCACTGGTGGGCACTGATAGATGGCACTGGTGGATATTGATCAGTAGGCACTGATGATGCTGCACTGATGGGTGGCATTGATGGGCACTGATAGGTGGCACTGATAGCCAGCACTGATTAGTAGCACTGATGGGCACTAATAGGTGGCACTGGTAGGCACTGATTAGCAGTACTGATGGGCACTGATAGATGGCCCTGGTGGGCACTGATTAGCAGCACTGGTGGGCACCTAGGGGGCCGATGTCCCTCTAACAGAAGCCAGCTAACGGCTTTATTCTTTTCTTCACGCTGAAAGCGTGAAGAAAAAAAAGCTGGTAACTAGCTTCTGTTTACTTCCGTGATCAGCTGTCATTGGCCAACAGATGATCCCATGGTAAAGGGCCCGCTGTGATTGGCCCTTTACCCTGCTCTGTGATCAGCCGAGTCCCCTGTGGCGTGGGAGGAGCGAGAACGGAAGGTCCATAAACCATATATATACACAATCCTAAACTCACAGTTGATCCAGAGGAAGGCAAAAAAAACAAAAAAACTTGATTTAATTCACTACATTTAGCAGGAATTTTGTAAAATTTGCTTTGTTAGTATCAGCTAATAATAATTTTAGTTTATCTTTAGCGAAAGTATCAGTTTGTTAAACATTTACGCATATATCACGGGGCCTTAAAAATCAGTAGCACCTTCTTTTTTTTACTGATCATGGGCTTTTAGAAAATATATGGTTTGGATGGTCTTATACAAAGTCTGAAATCTCTAAGTGAAAAATTAAAACCTCCAAATTTTTTGAGAAATTTTTGCGTATGTTCGATTTTCACTATTTCGCAAAAAGGTGCAATTTATTATTGACAAATGTTTGTTATTTATTAACTCAATATAGATTTATCTTTTATAAAGATAAAAGCTGTTAGGGAAAAAAATAAAAAAACAATGGAAAAATTTGAACAAAAATCCCCTACACTGCTCTGGTGCTTTGCTGTTCTGTGAAGGTGCCAGCTATGCTTGTCAACGACACATCAAAGCAAATAAAAACTAGTCGGGAACACTTTGCTGTCCCCCGCTGTGTAGTGTTTTCAATCATTGTTCAGCAATAAAGCCGATAAGGAGTGTTTTTTCTTTACTCATTTGTTACCTAGTTGCCCAATGCATTGAGGTTACATAGTTAGTGAGGTTGAAAAAAGAAAACAGTCCATCCAGTTCAACCTATGATGTGTGTGTGTTTGCTTTTAACCGTACATTGTGTACCCCTGTATGTTGTGGTCTCCAAGGTGCCCATCTAATAGTTTTTTGAAACTATCAATGCTCCCTGCTGATACGACTGCTTGTGGAAGAGAATTCCACATCCTTACCGCTCTTACAGTGAAGAACCCCTTACGCATTATAGTTACATAGTTAGTGAGGGTTACATAGTTAGTGAGGTCTGCTTGTAACTTGAAAATATGCTGTGAGGACATTATGCCACCGCATAACTTGGTGTCATGTGCAAACACTGAAAGTGTACTTTTAATCCAAAACAATATCGTTTTTAAATACTGTAGGTTAAAATGTAAGGGTCCCAACACTGAATCTTGGCGTACACCACTACTAACTGTAGACAATTCAGAATATGAATTATTAACCACTTCCCATCCACTGTACATTTATAAACGTCCTCAGCGGGAAAGGTGATATCTCAGTCATGCAATTCCAGCTCAGTCATGCAGCTGCGATGGGCCGGGCAATTCCCTACAAAGTAAAAGTAATCCTAGTAGCCAACAAGCCACTGGAATACTTTTACATGTGGCTTTTAATGCGTTGCCTATGGAGACTTTTAGGTACCATAATTTGGCACAGTTTCACAGGCAGACGCAAATTGAAAGCATGACATGTTTGGTATATATTTACTTAGTGTGGCATCATAGTTTATATTTTACCACACAATTGGGTATTATATTGCAATTTTGTGCCATAAAATCTATTAAAGTGTATTTTCCCCCCCCCCAAAAAATAAGGTTGAACAACCTCTGTGCAAATATCATGTGACATAAAATATGCAATGCCCACCATTTTATTCTCTAGGGCCTCTGCTTAAAAAAAAAATAATGTTCGGGGAAGTAGAGGAAGCAGAATGGGGAAGACTGCAAACCAGGAAGTCTGGCTGCTGCTCCATCGTCTGGAAACTCCCTTTGCCTGATGTCCCTCCTTGCATATGCGTGGGAATGTGTTTTGAGTAGACAATCCTAGTATTCTTATTCTTGGTACTAGATGGCACTACTACTGGCTCTGCTGGCACTGGCTGTACAGGCACTGGTTCTGCCTGGCATTGGTTCTCGATGGCATTGATTCTGGATGGGACTTGGGCTGGCTGTGATCAGGAGTAAATCTCTCCCTTTTTCTCTTTCAACCAACTGATATATGAGAGAAAAGAGAGACCCGGATACTAATCACAGCAATTGTTTGCATTAGTTACTGTGATCACATCACTCTTATTGGCTCTCTAACTTTTTTGTGACCTACAGTGTCCAATGGATAGTGTAGTCACAGTAAAGTGCTCAACAGCGCTCTGAAATGTCTGCCCTCTGTTTGCTTATATACCAGTCCATGGATGGAGGTTGGTTAAAGTAATTGGCATACCTGTAGGCCATTTGGCTCGCACCCACACAAAGCCTGGCTGAAAAGCCTTGGGGTTAGCATTCTCCTGTACTGCATTGTTTCTAGGACGATCCATCCATTGGGCGCTTGTCCCTAGCATCATAGGGGTGACTACGCTGTCCCTGGCATTCACAAGCTTTCACAGTTAGGGCCAACCAAATGAACAGTTGGCAATAGCAAAAAGTCAAATCCATCTTCTAAGTAAAGTGGTGATCTTATTTACAAGGTTAGTTTGGATTGTATACTATTAGAAACTACAACAAAAGCCTCTGAACTTTTGCAAGAAATTCTAATTGTTGGTATTTATTAATTTATTTCAGGTACTTATATAGCGCTGTCAATTTACGCAGCGCTTTACATATACATTACACATTCACATCAGTCCCTGCCCTCAAGGAGTTTACAATCTAAGGTATCTGTAAGGAAATAATAAGTCTGCCTATTTAACCAGCTTTCATTTTCGGCAATGTCAGTATTACCTCATTACAAATCCTGATGATAATATTATACAACAATAAAATAGTAATATGGGATAAAACAACAGACTGTATTGTATGCAGCATACAACTGTATCCAGTGTTCAACTGCTTTTAACTCGTGAGAAGATTTTACCTTCTTTAGTTGTTTGAGCAAACTGCTCCTATTTGAGTTGAGAAGAAGGTTGGCCTGCAGTAAATAGTTGTAGAAAGTGTTGATTCTAATGTGTCTGAGGTCACTGGGTGGAAACTAGCTGTATCAGTATATGCCACCAACTGTCTTATAAACCACTTCCTGTAAGATTTTTGAAGATTTTTTTACATATTAACTTTTTTCTTGATGTGTTTCACATTTTTGTTGCAAGACTAGATTTCAATAAACTGCCATGTGATGTATTATTACTCTTACGGATATGTCCTCTGTCTGGCCGAGGTGGATTGCTGACATCCCAGATTTGGATAGTGATGACTGGTCTGATGTCTGGGACTTTCCCTTTAAGCAATTAGCCTCTCTACGTGACAGACTCATCCAATTTAAAATAGTCCACAGGACGTACTTAACCCTTTATTGAGTACACAAAAATGGACTCAAGTGTTTCTCAATGTTGCTGGGTCTGCATTAATTTGCCTGAAAATTACATCTATATCTTTTGGTCCTGCCCTGCCATCATACATCGTCCATTTTCAGATCATTCAGTCCATCTCTGGAGTGGCTGTTCCCTCTTCTCCATATGTCTGCCTCCCGGGCTTTATGGAAGAGCTGGCCCCTACAACAGCAGTATGGACTCTGCTAGGATTGCTTTTATTCTATGCTAATCCACACTCACCTGGAAAAAGACCACTCCACCCATGGTAGCTTCCTGGAAGCAATTGGTCAACTCTACCATTTTCCTTTGCAAAGACATCTATTGTAATTGAGGATATCCAAAAAAAGTACGGTCACCATGGCTACATTATGACTTAAGCTACAAATGCTAGCTACTCCCTGATCAATAGGTCCCCCTGTGGAGTTTTTTTTGTTTTGGTGTAAACCTCCTGTCTTTTGATATCTGGGGGGAATGTTGAAAAATGTGTAGTGTCCCTAGTGTCTTGCAGTGAAATGTTTGTATGAGTGTACACCATGGGTACAGCATGAGACACACACACATCTACTGTTTTTGCATATTTTAATTTGTTCTTTTTGTTGTATTCATTTTTGGGCTTGAGCCTGTGTGTTGTGTCGACCGAGGCATGTCCTGCGTGGGCCTTGTCATGTTTTCTATAATCTCAATAAAAAGAAAAAAAATGAAATAAAACAAAAATAACTGCCACATACAAGTTATAGCTAATTTCTGCAGAGAATAACATTGTTTCTTTGCAGCGTTGCAAGGGTTTCTTTTTAATTCCGATTTTATTTTATTTTTGAAAATCTTATAACAAAAAAACACAGTTGACAAAGATCAAGGTCAAATCATCATTCTAAACAACCACATCTAATCTTCCCATAATATTCACAAATACTCGAAAAGCTATTCATAAACACTCGTAAATACTCAGAGATTTTCAGGAGTATTCAGAAATATTCAGAAATACTGTGGAGCAGGTTAAATATAAATCTTTTACAGGTCCCAAACATCAACCCCCCCCCCCCAAAAAAAAAGAGAGAGGAGGGAAGAAAAACACTAAAAATAAAGATTTAAATTAGAACATGAAGCATCAATCCAGTTTTCCAAGATCCTTTCAAACTTCCATGAAATTTTATGTTGAACATAGGTACTTTTTTTTAAACATTACATATTTGTCCATTTCCTGAATCCAAGTCCCCCCCAGGGTAGGAGGCTTAGGTGAAGAGGTAAGTGCAAGGCTTAAATGCTTCTTATGTGTTGTTTTCCTTAGAGCTTTTAGTTTTAAAGGTAATATTACCAAAGAATAACATTTGGGCAGTTCACTAATTTTAAATAAATAGCATATTTATACCAGTTCTGGACCGGAAGGATTTGCTCCCTTATTTTAATGGAAAATTGCGCAGTTGTGCGATGCTGTATCGAAAAAAAATTGATGTCCTTTTTTTCTCACAAATAGAGCTTTCTTTTGGTGGTATTTGATAACCTGTGCGATTTTTATTTTTTGCGCTATAAACAAAAATAAAGCAACAATTCTAAAAAAAAAAAAAAAAAAAAAAAAATTTTTTCACATTCTGCTATAAAACATTCCCAATAAAAAAAATGTAAAAATCTAATTTTTTCATCCTTTTAGGCCAATTTGTATTCTGCTACATATTTTTGGTAAAAAAAAAAAAATCACAATAAGCGTATTTTGATTGCTTTGCACAAAAGCCATCTACAAACTAGGGGAAAGATTTATGTCATTTTTATTATTATTTTTTTTTACTAGTAACGGTGGTGATCTGTGATTTTTAGTGGGACTGCGACATTGGGGCGGACAGATCGGACCCCTAACTGACCTTTTTGACACTTTTGGGGGACCAGTGACATTACTACAGTAATCAGTGCTAAAAATATACACGGTTACTGTAATAATGACACTGGCAGGGAAGGGGTTAACCTAGTGGGTGATCAAAGAGTTAAATGTAAGCCCAGGGGTTTGTTTACTAACTGTGGGGGGAGGGGATTGTGAAATGACCATAGAGACCTGTGATCCTATACAGAAGGATCACAGGCGCTCTATGATTATTTCAGAGAGAAGAACGGTCGGCTGTGTTTACAATAGCTGACCGTTCTTCTCTCTCAGCGGGTATCAATCGTGGGTGGCCGGCAGCAATCGGTGGAGCCAGCCCAGTGCATTGGCACCCCCGCTCCCATGTAGCGCTCCCATCTTTAGTGTGGGCATCTGAAGCCTGCTCGTTTTTCCTTCGGGGATATGGTGCTACTGGCTACCCGGCATGCCTCTCCCGATCTCACACCTGAGCAGTGCGAACAAATACCGTGACACTAGAAGCGGAGGCTGCCCATTGACTCCACTGTTTTCCATGTGCCCTCACAGTGACCTGCGCTTATCCAGTGCAAGAAAATGCTGGTTGCTAGACATAGCGTGAAGGAGCCCCATAAATAACTTTATATATTTTTAATCTGCTGTTAAACACATCAGCTTCAGCTAAGATCTCTAAGAAGAATGTGTTCTCACATCTGAAGAAGTTACCTGGGCGTTACGTAACACGTAGGGTGTGAGCAGAGGCATACCGGATTCACATAATCACGGATTACATTGAGTGCGGATACCCAGGATTACCATAGAGGAGACCACATTTGCTATAGAGATCTGCTAGCTGGGGAGGACCAATAGATGACCACTAGAGGCGAGCAGAGATAAAAGGACCACCAGACTTAGATAACAACAACATGCATAATTAAAGCAGTATTAAGGTGAGAGGCTAGAGAACACAGGTGTCACAACAGTGTAAAGTGATGACACAACAACCTATGGATATATACATCTAATGGTGAAGGGATATACCATTGCTCCAAAGGACTCGTATAGCACACCGCATAGTTGGAGTATTCATCACACACTCAAGTTATAGCTATTTTGCACTCTATCTTTGTAAAATAACTTGTTTTTTTACACACCAGTCACTGAAGAGTTGTTATGTGAATATATGCACAACAGTCTTATGTATTTATTTGCGTATTTGCACATTACTTGATTGGCTTTAATTTTCAGCATTGCACAGTATTTATTTATTTTGTCTGTTTTGCACTATACATATAGTGCACTGTATGTTCACTTCAGCAGCGCAACACCATTCACCTCATACAATTTACACATTACAATAGCTATGGATAAGCTACCGAGTATTTGCAGCAGCTAGACTTCTAAGTCATACTATCCCACACACAGTGATAGCGCAGGAGTAATCACCACATATTGATCCTGCTATTCCATGGTGCCATGGTCAGCTTACATGCCTCTGTCAGCCCTCAATCTCTCCCTCTCCCCCACTCCTCCTCTCTCCCTGCCTGTCAGCAATTGAGTCAGTGCCAATCTGCCCCCTGGCCCTCCGCCCCCCTCCTGCTGCTATTTTGTGTTGCACAGTGTATTTGTTTTTTTAAAAAAATTATGCAGCTTAATACCTTATTTCAGAGCTTTGCTGTGCAGTCATGTGACCGCCCTCCTCTCTCCTCCTCTCTTCCAATGATACTTATAGCTACAGATTAGCCCAGAAGGATGTGGTACTCCAACCATATCAGACTCTTAGTAAATACTCTATGGACTCTTCCAGACTGTTGGGACCTTGTAAGGTCAACCGGATTTCTAGCATCAAAAGGCCAGTGCTGATTCATGCTCGTGCACATTGCAAACGTGCTAATATTAATGAGCGAAGGGCTAATGTTACTTGGTCAGTGCCAGTTGATTGTGCACATATTCGTTGTGCACATACCAATTAGCACTTGGCGTCCAGTGGCCTATTTAAACTGGTCTATCACTATGAGCAGTTGCTCAATGGTCTTCAGCTGATTCTTGTGTTCCCAAGACCTGATCTGCTGTACCTGCTTACTTGTTTATGACCCAGCTTGCCTTTGTACTTCGCTTCTGTTACCTACTACTTGTTTACTGGATCTGATCTTCCTGCTGACTCTGTACCACGTTACCCGGATATTAATGACCGTGGCCTGCCTTCTGGACCTTCTTTGCCTTCTGATTCAGTGCCTCGCTGCCCAGTTGCCGCTGAACTGCTGCTCATCTCCTGGTTCTGCTTCTGTCCCACGCTCTGGTGCCAAGCTGCTCCTGCATCCTGTTCCGAGGATGAATGTGATTACCAGCTCTACCCACCTACAGAGTGGACATCACCAGCTAGCTGTGTAGATAATAACAATAAGTGCAGCCTGCAATTCCTAAAGTGCAAAACAAAAAGTTATAAAATATACCAAGATCATATATAATCAATCAGTTGCTAGCTAAACACTCCTCAGTGATTTTACCGCACCAAACAATATTGATTAATTAATTTTATATAGTGCAGCATAACAAACCTAATATGTGAAAAATTACATCAATCCTATCCAAATAATGTTAGTAAACTTTAGTCTCCCAAAATATTGTTAAACAAATATAAAAGTCCTTTAAATCCAGGACAATTGTATATAAAACACCAAGGGTTCTCTTCCATAGATCCTCCTTCATCCAATATTGAGTGCATCACCAACACCAGGTGAAAAACGTGTTCACCTCAAACACATGTTTGAGGTGAGCAGGTTTTTCACCTGGTGTTGGTGGTCCCTTAGAGGAGATTGCTGCGGGAGCACCTGATAGTCAATTGAAAAATCAGCTCGGACAGGTAAGTTTCCCAAAATCAAAAGTCAGCAGCGACATGTCGCTGCAGACTTTTAATAAAAGGACACTCACCTGTCCAGGAGTCCAGCGCTGTGCTAACCCATCTTCAGATACCTGACGCTGGCATGTTTACTGTGGGCAGCTGGCTGTATTTCCTTGTGGCTTTACAGCCAGCTACCCACTACACCTGCTGTCACCCCCTTCAAAAAAAAAAGAACCAAAAAGAGAAGGTGGGAGGGCATTAAGCGGAACTTCTGTTAAGTTCCAATTTGAGAGGGGATATGATAGCGATATACAAATCTTTAAATGGTGACTCTATCAGTGGGAGAAAACTAACTAACTTTAACTTAAGGTCTCTAAAGAAGACATGCAACTACTGTATACAGCATGCAGCCATACAATGAAGTTGGTGGAGAAACAGTTCAGTCACAATAAGGGGTGCTTTACCGTTAGAGAGGTAAGGATGTGGAACTCTTTTCAACAGTTGAAGAAAGGGTGTGTATGACCAGTGTTCAAATGTGCCACATCCCTAATAAACAGTACATAGAGAGGGGTTCCCCTGAATGGGACTTTTTAGGCACAGAAGGATCTAGTATTGTAATAATCAAAGGTGATTTAGATAATAATGGTGATTTTTATTAAATGTGCATAAACAAAAAATTAAAAACATATACAAGCTATACCAGATGACACCAATTTTCAACCAAATAACAGAACTTTAACCCGACATGTTTCGAAGATAATAAACTTTCTCTTCTTCTTCAGGGGAAGCTCAAGTAAGTATTCTATTAACAGAAAAATATATATATGAATATTATATAATAGATGTATAAACAGCACATTTAAAGATATTGTGTTAACATTACTTACAGGGTTGATAGTGTCTAGACTCAAATAGCTTGTACAAAGGGTTAATAGTTTTCAACAGTTGGTGGTGTCAGCGGGGAGTGTAGAGTAAATTCAAAAAAACTTTTAGATGTGTTTCTTAGAAAGCACAATGTATAGGGCTATGGAAAATGATAGTGACATAAACACACATATCTTCAACTGGATGGACTGGTGTCTTTATTCAACCTTTCAACTTATGTAACTATGTACTGTAAGGTCCCTCTTTTGACAGCAGCTGTATTTAAAATCTATTCTTTTATTTTCAATTCTATTCTGTTTTATTCTGTTCTATTATTTTCAGTTCTATTATTTTCTATTTCTTTCAATTCTAATCTATTCTATTTCTATTCTTTTCTATTCTATTCTATTCTCTTGTACCAAATTGTATTGTATCTGTAATGTCTGTCTTCATTTTATAAAGCACTGCGCAAACTATTGATGCTTTATAAATCCTGTATAATAATAATAATTTTCGAATTCTGATGATTTGTTATTTTATTTTTTACGTTACTTCATTTCGTTATAATTTATTTCGGATTAGCTGAAATTGGTTACTATTGTGATTTGGAAATTCGGATTCATCGGAATCTCCGAATATTGAAAATTACGTCAGAATTTTGCTTCATAATGAAACGAATCACCCATGTCTACATTGAAGTGCATTTACATGAGCTGCAAATGCATGGTTACCAAGACCCAACCCTTGCAACAAGCCATATGCTCTTAGCTTAGCTGCATTTGGGAAATGACAGACTCTTTACACAACTTCCTAGATGCTCAGCACATAACTAGAGAGAAAATGCATGTTAAAAATGTGCAAAAATGCAAAAAAATGGGTTTTCCCCTGCTATTATATTTTAAAAATCCAGTCTTATCCTGAGATTATTTTATCTTTAACATTTTACATGGATTTTCTCACTTTGAAAGCAGAAGGGACATGCACAAGAGCCTATTCACACTACAGCGGCGTGGTCTGCAATGCACACTTTTTTCATGCTTTCAGGCACATTGTGGCATGCTGCATTAGGCAGGCCATTCAATATGAATAGGCTGCAAGACTTTAGCAAAATAGAATTTTGTACTTTAAAGTTTTTACCAAATGGCTTTTTTTCTCCTCTCTAAAATGTTTGCTTAATTCTATCTTCAGCTATTTGTAATTTTACAAGCCATGGATCACCACAGCTTTCCCTTCAAATTGGAGATGTGGTCCACATTTTGGAGTCTTGTGAAGGTAAGAGTTACTTATGGCTACCATCATACAATACTACATATCAATACCATCTCTGGTGAAGAGGTGGGGAGAAGGGGGTTTGTGTTAGCTATGCATTGCCTGGGTATATACTGCATGAAAGACTGGAATAATCAAAAAAGCACTGTGGAGTATGAAAAACATAGAAAAATCAGTGTCAAACTATGTAGTATAATGCACAGCACAGTGAACAGAGTAAAGAGGTGAATGTACAGCACAATGTGTACAAAAGAATTGTCTGTATTGCAAACTGTACAGCAACCCTCCCTGTACAGTTGTTTGTTAATCCAAATTTAGTGTATTTTCTGCCTAGGTTGTAACCAGCCTGAGCTGTTATTTACCATTCCTGAGTTATGTCATTTTGTACTAATCCTGGAGGGGTAATTGCTTCATCCTGTTGCTGGATGGAGTTTCCAGTAATAAGCGTGGGAAGGATTAACAACTAGGTCATGAGTATGTACAGTATCTCACAAAAGTGATTATACCCCTCACATTTTTGTAAATATTTTATACCACTTTTTTATACCACTTTATATTTTTACGACCTAACTAGTTTATACTGAATGTAAGTTGGATGATTCTGTGTTCCCAATGCTCTTTTTGGCCAATTGTCCTTCAGTTAACGCATACCTTTCTTTCAGCTGAAGTACAAAAGTATACTCTTGATCTTTCAAGGGTATGCCTAGTTATTTTTGCTAGAAGTTGGTGTTAGTGTTAGTGCATAATGATATGCATCATAGATCCATATGAGAAAAGGAATATTCTGTGTGTGTGTGTATATATATATATATATATATATATATATATATATATATATATATATATATATATATATATATATATATATACATATATACAGTGTCTCACAAAAGTGATTACACCACTCACATTTTTGTAAATATTTTATCATATCTTTTCATGTGACAACACTGAAGAATTTACATTTTGCTACAAAGTAAAGTAGTGAGTGTACAGCTTGTATAACAGTGTAAATTTGCTGTCCCCTCAAAATAACTCAACTAACAGCCATTAATATCGAAATCACTGGCAACAAAAGTGAGTACACCCCTAAGTAAAAATGTCCAAATTGGGCCCAAAGTGTCAATGTTTTGTGTGGCCACCATTATTTTCCAGCACTGTCTTAACCCTCTTGGAGGTTATGGAGTTCACCAGAGCGTCACTAGTTGCTACTCTGCAGCAATGCTGGCAGTACTCTTATGTCTATTTCCCTAAGACAACCTCTGGATATGACGCTGTGCACGTTCACTCAACTTCTTTGGTCGACCATGGCGTGGCCTGTTCTGAGAGGAACCTGTCCTGTTAAACTGCTGTATGGTCTTGCCCACCATGCTGCAGCTCAGTTTCAGGGTCTTGATAATCTTCTTATAGCCTAGGCCATCTTTATGTAGAACAACAATTCTTTTTTTCAGATCCTTAGAGAGTTCTCTGCCATTAAGTGCCACATTGAACTTCCTCTGACCAGTATGAGAGAGTGAGAGCGATAACACCACATTTAACACACCTGCTCCCCATTCACACCTGAGACCTTATAACACTAACAAGTCACATGACACCAGGGAGGGAAAATGGCTAATTGAGCCCAATTTGGACATTTTTACTTAGGGGTGTACTCACTTTTGTTGCCAGTGGTTTAGACACTAATGGCTGTGTGTTGAGTTATTTTGAGGGGACAGCAAATTTACACTGTTATACAAGCTGTACACTCACTACTTTACATTGTAGCAAAGTGTAATTTCTTCAGTGTTGTCACATGAAAAGATATAATAAAATATTTACAAAAATGTGAGGGGTGTACTAATTTTTGTGAGATACTGTAGCTGCATACAGCTGCCTTCACCCATTCATGTCTGCGGACAGTTGTACGCACCTCCAAGACATTCTGGGCATCAGGAAAAATGCGCCCATGTTCATTTAACCTAAAATTTGGACAGTCTTACACTGACATTTTTGAGTAAAAATCACACAAGAGGGTGCAACTCCTTGTGCAGTACAACCATAAAAAAAAAAAAAAAATAATCAAAATAGCAAATGGATACTCACAAACACAAAAAATCAACAGGCTTGTAATTCATATGTTTTAGCCCTGGGCGGTAGCGTTTCAGGAGTCATGCCCCCTTCCTCATAGCTCTGAGGAAGGGGGAATAACTCTTAAAAAACGCATTTGTTTTTCCGTCTGAAGTTTTAGTGATGGGACCTACCACCCAAGGCTGAAGCATATGAGTTACAAGCCTGCTGATATTTTATGTTTGTGAGCATCCATTTGTTTTCTGGAATTTAATAAATTGTATGGGGATAATGCACAAGGAGTTATGCCCTCTTGTGTGTTTTTTAGCAGTTCATTATAGATTTCCCAATCTGTGGTGGGCTGTATCTGAAGAAGCTTATTATTTTAACTTACTATCTCCTGGAGCACCATGGATGAGTGCTGGAGTGTTTATTTTTTAGCTAAGTGACATTTCTGTGTGGAGTACCACCTATGGTTTAGTCAAGAGTCTGTTAAAATGTGTGCTTGGATATGTACAGTATGTTAGGACCTCTGTCCGTCCTGCTACACATCTAATAATATAATATATGAAAATGTTATGGAGGACCAGCATATTTTGTCTGGCTTCAAAGTACATTCATTTGACTTCTTTTGTAAATGGCATGGAAGTTGAACAAATAATTTTATGGTCTGCTCTAATGAATTTATCATTTTAGAATGGTACAAAGGATATCTGGTAAAACAGAGAACACCGGAGGTAAGTTTCAATTGCTTCTACATTTAAAATAACCATCAAATATGTCCACAAGGGTTTATTTTCAGGTAGCCATGGTCTTAATGCTAAAGTAGAATTAATGAGTCCTTAGGAGTGCTGATATAGTAACATATATGACTCTTACTTTTGGCTGGGACAAGTACACTCCTGTAGCCTCCTGTAGCCTTTCCAGGTAAACTGCTGTTCTATCTTGGAGAGCACCAAGACCCATAGGGAGGAGGGAGATCAAATCTGAATGATGTCACAGCTAGTAGGAGTGTAACACTAACTGCACATTCATTGACTGCACAGGAAAATTGATTGGTGCGTCCAAGTTTTGAAGCTGATGGATTGCAGTACTATGTGCAAAGAAGACCTAATGAATGGCAAGGTGCTTTCATACACTTTTTAGAACATCCTGGACTCGGTCAACTAGTTCAGGCCAGCTCAGTAGATTTTTTTTATAAAAGAGCTGGAAGCGTTCCTAAATGCACAAAATGTAACTAGATATTAAAATTTATTGGTAATAACACCAGAGATTGTGGGTATCTGATTGCCTTCTGGGGGATCTAGAAGGAATTTAATTTCCCCCTTCTGAAGCAATAATGCCTTTATAGGTTTGTTTTTGCCTTCCTCTGGATTAAATGTGGGTATAAGATTTTGTACATGGAGATTTTCTATGTATTTATTCTATTTATTTATTTATTGTTTCCATTGGTTGAACAAAATAGACATGTGTCTTTTTTCAACCTAACTTATGTAACTATTTAAACAATACTCGCTAAGTTAACCATTCTAAGAAGATAGTTATACAAGGTCTGAATTAAGTAGATTTTCTAAAATGTTTAATTTAAAAATGTGGCGATTATGCCATTGCCTGATCAGTTGGCTGGTATATGATTGGCAGGATCTAAAATTATGCAGAGTTTGCAAGAGGAGAAGCTAGTTAGGGGTGGTTACAGAAGTAGTGGTATGACAATGGTCTTGACAATCTATATGAGAAAATAGCTAGAGCTTGCAATCCCCACATAAAAGCAATATACATTTTGTTGGCTAAAAAAGAATTTAAAAAATGATTTAAAAAACAGCTTGGCCTAAAATGGCAGTATTTTACAATGAGCTAAATAAAAGTAGGTATCGGGCTTGTCTATAGTGCAGAAGGACAGTTTCTACAGTGTGGAGGAAGTAAAAAATGTAAAACACACTCAGAGGTTGCTTTATGAAGAGGTAGACCTGTTGGCACCAAAGGCTGGATAAAATTAACACAAACAAATCACCAGGCCCGGATGGCGTACATCTGAGAGTACTCAAGGAACTCAGTAAGGTTATATCTAGACCACTGTTCGTGATCTTTGCTGACAGTATTAGGACAGGAGATGTACCAGGGGATTGGAGGAAAGCCAACGTGATTCCGATATTCAAAAAGGGGCAGAGGCATATCCCGGGAAATTATAGGCCGGTCAGTTTGACATCAATAGTATGTAAACTTCTGGAGGGGATGATAAGAGACTATATCGTACAGTTTGCTAAAGACAACAACATCATCAGCAGTAATCAGCACGGGTTTAAAAATGGGCGTTCTTGTCAAACCAATCTCTTAACATTCTACGAGGAGGCTGTGAGCTAGATAGGGGCAGACCAGTGGATGTGGTGTACCTGGATTTCGCAAAGGCATTTGATACAGTTCCCCACAAGCGCTTAATTTATAAAATAAGGTTGGCAGGTATCGACAGCAGGGTTTGCTCTTGGATACGGAACTGGCTAAAAGGGCGTGTCCAAAGGGTGGTAATAAACAGCGCATACTCAGACTGGTCTGAGGTAGTAAGCGGGGTGCCCCAAGGCTCAGTCCTGGGACCAACCTTGTTCAATTTATTCATAAACAGCATTGAGGTCAGGGTCAGTAGTTCGATATCAGTTTTTGCAGATGACACAAAATTTGCCAGGGCAATAACTTCACAGCATGAAGCAGATATCCTACAGAATGACCTGGACAAAATAACGAAGTGGGCAACGACATGGCAAATGAGGTTTAATGTTGAGAAGTGTAAGGTTTTGCACTTGGGGACTAAAAACATAAAAGCACAATACACGTTAGGAGGGGAACCCTTGGGGGAATCAAAAATGGAGAAAGATCTGGGAGTCTTGGTTGATGATAGATTAGGCAATAGCATGCAATGTCAAGCGGCAGCTGCCAAAGCCAGCAGAATATTAGCATGCATAAAGAAAGGGATGTATTCCAGAATCCAGAGATAAGACTATAATCCTTCCACTTTATAAAACTCTGGTCCGACCGCATTTGGAGTATTCTGTCCAGTTCTGGTAGCCAAGTCCTCAGGAGGGATGTGTTGGAGCTGGAGAGAGTCCAGAGAAGGGCAACTAAACTGATTAGGGGATTGGAGGACCTTAATTATGAAGAGCATCTGCAATCGCTTGATTTATTCTCCCTGGAGAAGAGACGCCTGAGGGGGGACATGATAGCAATTTACAAATATCTCAATGGGGATCTCAGCTTAGAAAAAAAGCTGTTCAATCGAAGGGATTGCATGAGGACTCGAGGGCATACAATGCGATTAGAGGAGAAGCGTTTTAACCTCAGGCAACGTGGGGGGTTCTTTACTGTGAGGGCTACAAGATTGTGGAATTCTCTACCACAAGAGGTGGTTTCTGCGGGAAGTATGGTGGCTTTCAAAAGACTCTTAGACTTACATCTCAAGGATCAGAACATTCAGGGCTATGTGAGATGATTACAGCCACACACACCTACACAGGTTGAACTGGATGGACTATTGTCTTTATTCAACCTCATCTACTATGTAACTATGTATTGAAATAGACTTTTATCAGAGGGTCATGAAACTTACTCCATATTTAAATCAAGAAAGGTTTTCAGTCTGGTAATATAATTCATAATCAAAACGGAGTACAGACACATCCCACCTATTTTAGATAATACTTTTTAATGGCTTGCCACAGCATACTTAAGGAGATCCACAATCCTAACAGTAATTGTACTGATCTGAGGTTATGTAAAATACTTGGATATCCCTCTATCTGCTTATCTTCCCCTTATAAAATCTCCTTTGGAAGCCAAATGTTTCATACTGGATTCCAAATTCGGTATCCTATAGATAGTGGTCAGTATTCACCCTTTCTTGTGCTCTTTTGTTATTTATTTTGTTATTTATAATTATAATTTAAAACCACATTGGTGTGTATTTAAATTAAAATAATAAACATGTTATATTTACTCGCCCTGTGTAGTGGTTATGCACAAAGCAGCCCGGATCCTCCTTTTTTCAGGTCCCTGGCTTGAGCTCTTGGCTTCTCCCTCATGTTGAGTGCCCCCACAGCAAGCAGTTTGCTATGGGGGCACCCAAGCTGAGCTGCAGCTCCCTGTATTCATTCAGACGCAGAGCTTCCGTTCGCCCCGCCCCTCTTACTCCTGATTGGCTAACTGAGCTTGATTGACATCGGGAGGAGCCAATGGTGCTGCTGCTGTGTCAGGAGAGAGAGTCCTGGATAGCTGAGGCATCGCTGGATAGAGAGGGGGCTGAGGTAAGTATTAGGGGGGGATGAGGGAAGCTGCAGCACACAGAAGAATACAAAGAATGCATTAAGTTAAAACAACCTTTTGACTTTACAACCACTTTAAAGAGGCGTTTTTGTATCAGAAGTTCAGCTTTAAAGTGGAACTACAAACAAAGCCTTTTCTTAAGAATGAGGCACGGTTAAAATCCAACTGTGAAATTTGTCATTCTTTTTTTTTTACTAAATTTTATTTATTTATAATTTTTCACATACATTTCTTATACATTCATGGTTTCATGTATTATTCACATTATAACAGAGGTTAAGGATTATAGCTTCACTATTTTTCCCACTATGTGGGGGGTACAAAAGAAAGGAAGAACAAAACAATATCAATAAGAAGTAGTCGCATCTTACGTATTCCTCCAATTTGCTGGTCTGTTTGTGTACCTTTAACCCTTTGACCTCTCTTTTAGTAATCTGAGAGACCATGAGGAGACAACAAGACTAAACACTAAACAAGAAAACTAAACAATGCAACACTAAACAAGACCCAAAAAAAAAAAAAAAAAAAAAAGGGGGGGGGGAGGGGGGGAAAGGGAGACCCAGGGGGGGGGGGGAGGAAAAAAGGTTACCTTAATAAGCAACGAGGGAGCTCTCCCTAATTATGGGGTTCCCCCTGTTTCCTAAGCCTTCATACTGGATTCTGCCGTCTCGAGATCATATACTCATTCCATCCGTTCCATATTATTTTGTATTTTTCTGTTTTATGATTGGCATTCAGTACCAGGTTTTCTAATTTGTTAATCTCTTCCACCTTATTTATCCACATATTTATGTCTGGTGGTTCCTCTTTTTTCCACTTTAAGGGAATACACATTTTCGCTGCGTTCAATAGGTAGGGTATTATTGAATTTTTGTATTGTTTAGATGGAATGTTAGTTTTGTGAAGGAGGAAGAGGGCTGGGTCCATTGTCAGCTGGTATTCTGTCAGGTTTTGTGTAATTTCATAAATCTGTTTCCAGAATTTTTCCATTTTGGGACATAGCCAAAATATGTGTAATAGTGTTCCTCTTCCCTCTCCACATCTCCAACATCCATCTGTGTTCGTTGGTACTATTTTATGCATTTTAACTGGGGTTTGGTACCATCTTGACAATATTTTGTAATTCATCTCTTGTATTTTTGTACTAATAGATGTTGAGTGGGTCAACTGGAATATCCGCTTTTTCTCTACGTCTGAGAAAGTGTTATTTAATTCCTTCTCCCAATCATTCATATATAATAGTTGGCGTCTATCTCCATTGTCCCCCAGCATCGAATACAATTTAGATATAGAGTGTGCTAGTGTCCCTTTTTGTACGCAAATCTCTTCAAATTTTGTATATTGTAATGTCACCTCGCTAGGCTTTGGTAAAGTCCCCAGAAAATGTCTAAGCTGGATCGCTCTCCATCTATCCAGCTGGAAGTCCCCTAGGGGGTCCACCAGCTCCCTCTCTGTTATCCATCCCTCTGGCGTCATAAAGTGGTCTACCTGATAAAAAACCTTTTTCCATTAGATCTCTAAATTTTTTGTCTTGGTAACCAGGTGTAAATTTAGGATTTCCCAAGACCGGGAACAAGGCAGAATATTTTCTTGTCAATTTATATTGTTGAAAAATTTTTGCACAAGTTTTAATTGTAAGACCTATAATCGGGTGTGTTCTCATAGGGGCTGGTTGAATGCTACTACAAAATGGAGCTCTTTCCAGTGGAATTTCCACTTGAGCTTGTTCCATTGTTGGCCATAATTTTGTTTTCCTATGGCGGCACCAATCTACAAATCTACCCAACTGTATGGTCTGATAATACCTCCTCATATCTGGGACTGACAGTCCTCCTTCCTCTTTTCGTAGTGACATCACCTTCTTACTCAGTCTGGGATGTTTGGCTGCCCATATAAATTCCTTCAACATACTGTCTATTTGTTTAAAGTATTTCTGTGGAATGGATATGGGTAGGGTTTGAAAAAAGTACAGGAATTTTGGTAGGATAGACATTTTTACAATATTGCCTCTTGCCATCCATGAGAACATTCCCTTTCCCCATTTCTGCAGTAGTATATGTACAGATTTCAACAATGCCGGGTAATTTTCTGCATACAACTGGGAGAATTTCGGTGTTATCTGTATTCCCAAGTATTTCAACGATCTACTGGTCCACTTTAATCTAAAATTTGAGTTTAACTGCTGTAACAGTTCCTGTCCTAACCCCACTCCCATTGCTTCTGATTTGTTTATGTTTATTTTAAGATTGGACAGTTCTCTATACTCATCGAATTCTCTCAAAAGGTTCGGGAGTGAGATAATCGGATTGGTAAGAGTGAACAGCATGTCGTCTGCGAAGGCTGATATCTTATATTGAGTTTGGCCAATTTTAATACCTGTAATATCTGGGTTTAATCTTATTTTACATAAGAAGGGCTCCAATGTCAGAATAAACAATAAGGGGGAGAGGGGGCAACCTTGTCTGGTTCCATTCTGGATCAAGAAGTCTTCCGACAACATGCCATTCACTCTCACTTTTGCCGATGGGTCCGAATAGATCTGCGAGATCAGTTCAGTTCAACATGGTTTCGTCCATACCCACGTGTCTTAATACTGCCATCATAAACCTCCAACTTACTCTATCGAAAGCTTTTTCAGCATCTGTGCTTACAAATATACTTTTTATCTGTTTATGCTGAGCTACATATAGCAGGTTCAGTACTTTTATTGTATTGTCACGAGCTTCTCTTGTCGGCGTGAACCCTACTTGATCCAGATTTACCAATTTTACTAGATGGCTTTGAATTCTAGTAGCTATAATTTTTGTAAATATTTTCAGATCTGTATTTAATAACGAAATTGGTCTATAACTTGAACAGGATGCTGGATCTTTATCTTCTTTATATATTACTGTTATATGTGCTTGTAGGGTTTCTTTTAATATTTTCTTGCCTTTACCCCATGCATTAAACATTTCTAACATAAATTTCTTTAATTGAGGTGTATACATTTTATAATAGTGAATTGTATATCCATCGGGACCTGGTGCTTTCCCTTCCTTTAAGTTAGAGATTGCTACATTTAATTCATCTTCTGTGATCTCGGAGCCCAAGTCCTCTCTCTCACTCTCTGATAGGCATGGCATCTGAGACGTCTCTAAATAATTCTCTATTTGAGATGGAGTCAGGTTCCGAGGTCGCAGATTGTATAAAGATGAATAGTATGTTCTAAATTCATGAGCAATCTGTCTTGAAAGTACTACCTTCTGGCCTTTCCTCGTTGTTATTTGTGGGACGTATGTTTTTAACGTCTGTTCACGAAGCGCCCTTGCCAGAGATTTCCCGCACTTATCTCCCAATTCATATGCCTTTTTACGACTAATCTGTAGTGCTGATCTTGCTTTATAAAAGAGTATGTCATTAATTTCCTTCCTTACTGCCATCAAGCTATCTTTCGTAGTTAAAGAGTTTTCATGTTTATATGATGCCTCTAATTTTTGTAGTTTTAAAAGAAGGTTCTCTAATTGTGCTGTTCGTTTTTTTTTTATTCTAGAGCCATGTTTGATCAGAATGCCTCTAATTACAGCTTTATGTGCCTCCCATATGACACTTGAATCTGTATCTGTTGTTTTATTGATTAGAAAAAATTCCTCTAGTTCTCTTTTTATGTCCATTTTGACTGTTTCATCCTGTAGTAGGCTTTCGTTCAACCTCCATATTCGATGTCCCCCCTCCTGCTCGCCACCCAGTTCATAATCCATCCTAATTGGGGCGTGATCTGACCATGTAATTGTGCCTATCTGGATATTCCTAATAGCGTGTAGTTGGTTATGCGGTATAAAAAAATAGTCAATCCTCGAGTATTGATGGTATACCGAGGAGAAAAACGTGTAGTCGCGTTCGCCTGGATGTGTTAAACGCCACGCGTCTATCAGCTGGGCGTCGTTCAGGGTATTTGATATGTGTTTCCTGTTCCTTGCTGAAATTGAGGACTTTCCTACTGATGTGTCCTCAGAGGGGATTAAAGGGATATTGAAGTCACCTCCCACTATTAGATGGCCTTCTTTATACTCTGATAGTTCCCTGATCTTCTTCCCAATAAATACATCTTGTTGACTATTGGGTGCATAGATTGTGGCTAATGTAACCTTAACGTTACCTATGGTTCCCTTTAAAAAAAGTGATCTACCGTTGGGGTCTTTGGTCATCTGTTCATATTTCCATGGCACGTTGTGCACAATGATAATCGAAACTCCCTTGGATTTGGTCTCTTCATTTGTTGCATGGTATGCTGTTGGGTAGAATCTATTTTTTAAAATTGGTAGTCTATCGTCTCGAAAGTGCGTCTCCTGTATGAAGGCTATATCTATTTTAGAACTTTTAAGATCGTTTAACAAAATTCGTCTTTCTAATGTCTGTCTTGGTGCAGAATATTAAAGTGTTACTAAACCCAGAACCTGCATTCACTATATCTGGTTTCTCACAGTACACAGAACATGGAAATGCAATTATTTTAGTAAATATAAACTGATAAATACATTTTCTCATCAGGAGTATATAGAAGCCTTGTAACTTGTATCAGTTTGTAGTAAAGCTTGTGGGAGGAGTTTTTATTCTCCCCTGATCCTCTATCTGGACATGTCTGAACAGTGCTGATTGGCCCTGTGCTGATCACATGCACTCTCCCAAGAAAGAAAAAAAAATCTCTAGCAATACACGCCAAACTGAGCATTTGCAGTCCGTCCCCTGGCTCTGTAAATACTAGGTTATTTTTTGCAGACAGTGAAAGTAGAGGAGGATCAGAGAGACATTATCAAACAGCATTTATACACAATGTAAAGGATTAACCACCTTGGTTCCACAGTGAGTATAACAAGCATGCTGACAAGCATGACTGACCTAATCCTTTATCCTCTTCTTTGATGGCAACCCCTTTATTACCACCTCGTCACCTTATTTTCCACTTCCCTCTCACTCTTGACACTTTGGGCATTTATTTGCAGATGGTATCCCTTTTTCGGACCTCACACATGATCACAATCTCTTGTGCACTTGGTGAAATACCTTACAATATGATGAATATCCAGCAAATTAATTACATTTTTCAACTGAATTTTTTTCAGAATATTATAGTCACGTTTTGGTCTTCCCAATTTTGCTCAATCATGCGATGTCCCTTCTTCTGTGATCCCTCCATCTCTTCCTCCTCGTGTCCTGGCCTCGGGGATTATACCCGCCTCAGCCCCGGGCTAGACAGTTGCCAATTATTGGGGGGCTAACTTTGTTTCTCCTTTAGAATCTGGTTGACCCTAGTAAGTAGCTGAACTTTGTGTATACATTTATCCTTTGGAGCAAGACGTCATATTCCCTATATATAATTAATATGTGTATGTTTTAATGTTGGTTTATAGATCATAATTTTATTCGGCTCCTGATGAGTGGCCGTGAGCCACAAAACGCGTAGAGCCTAGAAGATATGAAGCCAGATCAATTGAAGACTGATTACATGTTGTTTATATATATATAATGTGCTGACCCAAATGTTATTCATTTATTGAATTTATGGAAAATGTATTTATATGAATTTATGTATTGCATGTACAGTGCTTGATCTGTGTATGTCTTTTTTATATTATTGTACCCTCTATGAAATACTCATTAAATAATATATACCAATATTTTTGATATTCTATATCTTTATCGATATTCACTAACATGACTGACCTCATTTAAAGTCCCAACGCCCCCTATTGCTACCCCTAATTCCCCCTTATTTTCATAAACATGCTTTACTGTATATATACACTGAGTTTATTGTTTTGGGTTTAGTAACACTTTAAGAGAATTGTGTTTTTATGATTCAATCAATGTTGAATGGTTTTGCCTTGGAACAACACCTATTCCACTGGTGAGAGAAATAGCACTCTTTGGTTTGGCTATAGTTTTCAGAGACTACATTAATGCAATTTTTTTGGTACATGTATTACAGCATAACTCCCCAAAAGTAAGTGTGACATTTTTTCTTCTTTCTACAGGGGATATTCCCTAAATCTTTTATTCACATCAAGGATGTTACAATTCAAAAGAAAAGGTAACATTGTCATTTAAATTTGATTACATTTATGGCCTAAAAAGGTTCTTCTTCTTAAAGCCCAGTTGAAGCTTTGGAACAAAAGGTAGAAATTACATTGGGCTATAGGTAAATAGTAAAGGAGCCAAGTCGCATCTTACTTTTGCCCAGCAACACCTTATGAGACTGTATAAAACACATATAATATTTTCCAAATCTTAGAGGGACTGCTGAAAAACTGTTTAAATAAATTCTGAGTGGTTACTGTGTTTAAACTACTCTGCCACAGACCAGTAAGTAGCCAGGCTTGACATGCAACATTTCAAAAGTGATGTTAATGCAGCTTTGTAAATCCCTCATTTCAATGCTGCTCCTAACATTAGGAGAGTTTACAATTGACCGATTGTTTCAAACAGAAGCACATTTGTTTAATATACTGTATATGATACTAGTGTAAGGGCATTGCACACTTTCAAATGTTTTTCTTGTTTTAACTAGGTATTAGTCCTTGTTCACACCGGTGCTACTTGTCATGGAATTTGACAGGCCAAATTGCAGGACAAGTCACACCCTCTTGACAGCAATAGAGCTGTTCAAATAGGTGCAAGCTTCTGCTGTCATTGCTAGTGGGGGAACCTGGCAGTGGAGCCTTGCAGCTTCACAGCTGGTTCCCTACTGCGTATGCTCAAAGCACGTGGCGCTCTCTTACTGGCCCGGCACTGGGGGAAAGAGGAGGGAGGAGTAGGGGGCTTAAATGGTGACGTACCTCGCCGCAGCGAGGTCCAATGGAAGTGGGGACAGGGTACCTGTCCAAAACAGGTACCCGCTCCCCCCCGAAAGGTGCCAAATGTGGCACCTGGGTAGGGGGGAAGGAGGAATCAGATAGACGGAGACTCCACTTTTGAGTGCAACTCTGCTTAAATTAACTGGTCTTGTCCCTAGAGGGGCAGGCAAGTTCTTGTTCCAGGTCACACAGTATCCAGTGTACACCTTGACATTTCCTCTGTGTTGCATCAGAAATGTGGAAGTGCTAATTTAATCAAAAACAAACAAATAAAAATAAAACGCATCTTCCAGCTGCATAGTGAGCAATCTGTGTGAGTCGGATGCATAGATCAGGATGCAGGCAGACTGGTCTGTGCATCAGACCTGTGTGGGTGTATACCCTGCAATGCACAAGGAGGTCCATGTAGCCGGACATCTGTTGTTAATTTCAGCAAGCTGCTTTCATGCCCCTGCATGGGACAACTGAACATCCTGGGTAGCTGAAGACAACCCTTTGCATGGGCAAATAGGTAGGTAATTATTGTATGAATAAGGCCTTACCCTCACTTTCATTCCAGGTGACATTGGTCATCAGAACTCTATCCAAAGGTGGGAAAAAGTGGTAAAAGTGGGGGAGGAGGGGCAGAGGGGGCACAGAGAAGTATACCACCAAGTGAACAAGGCAATCAGGGAGACCAGTGTTGGGGTAAAGGGGAGAAATTAAGGAACTGGAAGTTTTCCTCTTGTGGCTCACGTCCAAAACAGAGATGCCCTACATTTAGTTAAGGCTAGATTAATTTAGGGATGGGAGGGAATAGGTTAGTCAGGGCTACCAAATTTTCTAAAACTTAGACAAAGAGTCCTGAAAAATACTAGACATCTTCTTTTTGAGAAGCATCATATTCTTGCACTAATATACCCCCTGCAGATTGGCCCCAGTTTTCCCCACAATGGTTTGTTTAGCTGCTAAGAAAAGATAGGTGGCCATATTCTGCTGGGAGTGCATGAGCTCATGAATGGTATCATGTGGACAGATTTTCTGTAATAAATACATTAAATTCAAGGAAAATAAACATATTTGCACATTCAGTATTTAAAAAGTGCACCTTGGCCTTTCTAAGTTTTCTTACCGATGTAAGGTTGAATTGATTCGCAGTTGCAGCATAGGGGAGGAATTAGATGGACAGTCATCATTCACAATCACAATTACGCAAAATTAATACTGACATTTTTGCTTGCAAAATGCACAAGATTTGTTATGCAGTTATGTTAATGAATGTTCTCCAATGTATATGATCATTCTTTCTGTTTGTCTCTTTAGAAATACAGAACACATAGTGCCAGCTGAAATTCCATTGGTACGAGAAGTTACAGCTACCCTACGTGAATGGGGCAACATTTGGAGACAGCTGTATTCAGTAAGAAATGTTATGTATTTATCCGTTGCAGAATACCGATCATAGATAAATATACCTAAGCCTAAACATTTTTTATTACTAAGTGTGAAGTAGTGAAGGAGAAAAGTTTCTGTATGCCCTAACCACTTCAGCTCCGGAAGGTCTACCCCACTTCATGACAAGGCCCTGCCTTAATTTAACAGACAATTGCCCGGTCATGTGACACTGTACACAAATAAAATGAATGCCCCTTTTTTCACCTCTGCGCGGTTTTTTTTTGCGCTATAAACAAAAAAAGACTGACAATTTTGAAAAAATAACAAAACAATATTTTTTACTTCCTGCTTTAAAAAATACCCAATAAAAAAATATAAAAAAATCTAATTTCTTCATGAATTTAGGCCAATATATATTCTGTTACATGTTTTTGGTAAACAAAAATCCCAATAAGCATATATTGATTGGTTTGCGCAAAAGTTATTGCGTCTACAATCTATGAGATAGATTAATGGAATTTTTTTTTTTTTTTTTACAAGTAATGGCAGCAATCAGCAATTTTTAGGGGGGGCTGCAACATTGCGGGGGACAAACCTTGAACTAAGGGGTTTATTTATGAAAGCTAGAGAAGGCAAAATTAGGCACAATTCTGCAGAGAAACCAATCAGCTTCTAACCTCAGCTTGTTTAATTAGGCTTTAGCAATAAAACCTGGAAGCTGATTGGTTTCTATGCAGAATTGTGACTAATTATGCCCTCTCTAGCTTTAGTAAATAAACCTCAAAGTGACACTTTTTGGGGACCAGTGACACCAATACAGTGATCATTGCTAAAAAAAAATGTATTTTCACTGTACTAATGACCTTGGCAAGGAAAGGGTTAACATCAGGGGCGATCAAAGGGTTAAATGTGTTCTCTGGGAGTGCTTGCTAACAGTGAGGGGGAAGTTTTGACTGGGGGAAGACAGAGATCCATGTCCCTGCTTAGAAGAAACACAGGAGCTCCATACTTCCCTCTGACAGAATGGCGATCTACCTTGTTTACTTAGGCAGACCGCCATTCTGCCTCTCTTGGTTGCCGGCGAACATTGGGTCTACTGTACCCGCTAATTGCCTTCTGCTTTGTCCAATCATGTGCGCCCCAGACCTGGAAACAAAAAAGACATACAGGTAAGTGATTTCGCCCTGAAGGGCCGCCCTGCCGCAGTATATGTACATGTGGCAGTCCGGAAGCTGTTAATATTGACGTTCTTCTTGTTTAATAAGGGTTCCAGCTTAGGAACACCGCCACTGAATGCTTCAAAAAAGTACATTGCCTGAATAACTTTGCAATTAATAGTTCCCACGTACACCCTCTGCTATATACAGTAATAATATACATTCTGCATTGGTTAGTGGTGTCAGCAGCATACAGTATAAAGAAATGCTTTTGTCATGTACAGCCTATGTACTTAGTGTAGACAATTAATATGAATGATCATATGGAAGAAATTAGTATTTTTCTTCTATTAGGGTAGAGTGTCTTATTAGTGTTAGCCTCCAGAAAGTTTTTTCTTTCCTCCATCAAAAGTGCAATAGTTGTGAGAGATTACTCTTCATACACATCAGTCTTTTTTAGCTTTTAAATCTAAGTACCTATGTCCTTTTTAGTGCTACTATTAAAAAAGTTAACTCTACCTGTTGCATCTTATCTGAAGGTCTTAACACTCCTGTGTGGGTAAATATACTGAAACATATCTTCAGGTTAATTGTTACATAAAGACTTTGGTGGGAGGCATGGCTTTTTTAGTTACTGCACATCATAAATCACTTTATCACATGCTGCAACTTATATTAGACTAAATCCTGACTCTTTGTTATTACAATACATACTTTCACGATGTGTTTGTTAAATCATCACAAATCCAATAAGTTAGTCATGAATTCCTCATTTCAAGAGGTCAAGTTGGTCAAAAATACCATGGTTTGTACATCATTCAATGTAAATGATTACTTTTAAAAGATGGTAATGCAGGTACTTTGCAGTATTTTAGCAGAAGTATTCTAGGTTCCCTTTGGGCAAACATATTACCACCTAACTAGTTTATACGGAACTGTAAGTTGGATGATACTGTGTTCCCAATGCTCTTTTTGGCCAATTAAACAAGTTTTTCAGTTAACGCATACCTTTCTTTCAGCTGAAGTACAAAAGTATACTCTTGATCTTTCAAGGGTATGCCTAGTTATTTTTGCTAGAAGTTGGTGTTAGTATTAGTGCATAATGCTATGCATCATAGATCCATATGAGAAAAGGAATATTCTGTATATATATATATATGTCTAAACGGTTTACTAATACAAAACATTAAAAGCAGTTAACCTTTACCAAAAAAAAAAAAAAAAAAAAACTGCCAGGTAAGGGGTGCCTGTAGATAAAAACATATTGTGCTGCTTCTACCAAAGTTGAATAACGCCAATTCTATAAGTGTAGGCAGGGTTGGCCCAAGACATTGTGCTGCCTGGGTCCAAGAATGAAATGTTGCCCCCCCCCCCAAAAAAAAAAAAATTACGCCCACCAAAAGGCCCCCACATCTATTATTTTATATCATAATAATTAAAACTAAAATTAAATTTATTAGGAAGTCATGGTTTCCATGCAACAGTGATGGTGGGGGGTGGGGGGAGAATGTTAAGTCCTAGGCAGCTGTGGTGGTGGTGGGGGGTTCAGTCAGAGGCAGCGGTGGTGGGGGGGCTCAGACAGAGGCAGCGGCAGTGGTGGTGAGGAGGTTCAGTCAGAGGCAGCAGAGATGGTGGTGGGGGTTCAGTCTAAGGCAACGGTGGTTGTGGTGGTGGTTGCCTCAGTCAAAGGCAGTGGTGGTGGGGATGGGATTAGTGGCACTGGCACTTACTTGCTTTCAGTGTCAGTTTTGCCTCCAGTAATGCCTATGCCAATATGGGGTCTCCACGCACAGCAGAAAGCCCCTCCCCCTTCATGCTGTTTGCCATCAGCTGGTCGGCTGACTTTCTCCTTCAGTTTCTGCCTCCTGTCCTGACATGGCATCTGTCTGCAGCAATAGTGGGAGTCGTAGAGAGGATGGGCGTGTGGTCCGCTGCATGAGTATGGCAGTGAGTGTTCTGCCGACTCCCATCATTACTTCCAACAGCAGCAGCGCTAGGCCTCCTCACAGGGGGATAAGCAGCGAAGCGGGGAAGGGCGAGCGGAGTGGGGCAGGGCGGGCGGATCCCCCAAACACAGTGTTTAGGCGTCAATTTGCCGCCCCTCTGAAAGTTCCGTCTGGGTCCAATGGACCCAGCAGGACCCATGGTAGGGCCGGCATGGGTGTAGGCCATTTACCTACTTCATGAATTCTGGTGGAAAAACTCCCAAATATTTCATTATTCCATCTTGCCTTGTTGCTAGAATGCCTCTGAGAGATTTCTAGCTCTTACAATTCACCTCCACCATCACAGGAGTGAGCTTTTTCTCTGATTCAAGCTCCCTCACATGTGCTTTCTCTCCTCTGATGCAGTAGCTCTGAGCTCAGCATTTGAAAGCTCACCCTTGTGATTGGGGGAGTGAACAGTAAGAGCTAGGAGTCTACTAGCAATGCTCTAGCACCAAGGCAGACGGAAAGATGCAATCTCTTGAGTTTTTTAATCAGGTTTCAGGAGGTACGTAAATGATCTATACCTATAGCAAGGGCATTGTTTAACTTTGATCGAAGCTGCACAGTTTATTTTGATCTTCCAGCACCCCTTAACTGCATAAGCAGTTTGTTTTTTAAAGGTGACTATGCCATTAATCTTCCATCTGTTAAGATTTTCCTGTACAGGTTTTCATGTTACCAATTATATTTGCGTTTCATAATGTCGACAGGAATAAAATAGTCTTTACCCTGTTTACCAAAATGTGAAATCCAAATGGAATTTTAGGCTTTCTCTTAGCAAAACTCAGCTGTAGGTCAGGGCACAACAGATTAACCTGCGCCTGCAGTTTCTACACAAGGAAAATATACCTAATGTACACAGAACATGGCAATATGGTGGTGACCTTAGCAACATATTTTTTCAGGCAGAATGAATTTTGCGTCTTGACACCTTTGCTCCAAAAAGACTCAACAACATTTTTCTGGCTTGTTTCTAATTGTTGTTATAGTAATGTATCCATCCTTGAGACCGTTCAGGCTGGGTTCACACTAGTGCGATATGGATGCGAGTTTCCCCGCATCCAATTCGCATGACAGGAGAGTGTGCCCGGCTTTCAATGGAGCCAGTTTACACATCTCCATGGCGGCGGTGAAGTGGACTGCACAGGGGTCCTGTGCGTCTTTGATTCCGTTTCAGGTCCGAATTCAGGCACCGTTTGGGGCCTGATTCGTCCCTGAAACAGAGGACAGGGACGCACTGGACCCCTGCTGTGAGCCGCATCCGCAAGTATGAACCCAGCCTTAAGGATCTGGAGGACAGAATTGCAAAACTAGTGAAGTTAACATCCTTGAGAAGAGTCTTCTGCTCACAGCGAGCATTAAATGGGGTAGATGTGGAGAGCTGCAGCATACGACAGGATGATCAGATAGGGAGCTGAGATACTGTAAGTAGAGAATGTGGTGGGGGCTCACAGAAAAGACCAGTCCTGCATTTAAGATCTCAAACATATATGTTATTTAGTGAAAAAGGTGGAAAATACAGATCTGGCATGCCTACATGTTACTGCTACCCATAAAAGCCCATCTTATAGGGAAATGCCTGATTTGAATGGAGCAGAGACCAACTATATGTAGACAATCTTCCACAGATGTAATTTATTGTATGCAGGTAGAGTGATTCAGGCATATATGCAGATTATGTAGTGAATTTACGTATTTGTTGGTCAAAAAGAATAGTCCTCTGTTCTATTCGTAAGACTATGTCCTACAGGAGGAAAGGCAGGAATTGCTACTCACCAACAAAGAAATGATATTATACAAAATGGTGGGTGGATTTACAGACTAGATTTTCAGTATTAAAGAAGTATCACCATAATGTTTACATTCTTAAAAAGTCTTACATTTTAAAAAACCCTTAGGTTACCTAATACGTACAGCTAGCAAGGTTGACAACTCGCACCTCCTCTCTCCCACTGCTATTTTGACCATGTTGCTCAAAAGGAGACACATTTCATTAAATCTGAGTGACAGGGCATACAGAGGAAAGCATAGGGTGACAGATAGCGTACACAGTGGGGAGGATGCTAAAAACATCTGCATTTGTGTGTACCAATGTTCCTTAAGTTCCTACGGGTGAATATCTGGGTGCCTCTTATAAAGATTCCTCTGCAAACCCCCACATTCCTTTTGGGAACAGGATGTGCAAAAGAAGTCCTTCAACGTGTGGACAAGCTGCCTTGAAAGGGGACAAAGGCTTTTCCGCCCCCCTCCCCCACCCTGCAAGGTACCCTCCAAATGTTGACAGGAAATGTGGCCTGGTATGGTACAAGAAGATGTGGCTGCGCATTTGCTACCTTCCCTTTTCCTGGTCACCAAGGCTGCCTGCCTGGACTAGAGTCTAGTTTCAATTTTATGTGGTTTCCAAAAAACAACAATATTTCTCCTGCGCTCGAGTGGTATGCGGGAAGGTGAATCTTCTAGGCGGTTTTATGACACAAATGAAGTGGTCTTGCTGCCCCCCTCAGGACCAAGGGTATCTAAAAGGCACTACAAGAAAACAACAAGAGAAGGGCGCACCGACCTTGTGCATTACCACTTAAAAGTTTAGCGGTCACGCAGGTATCTGCAACCCAGAGTTCTTTTGATTTACCCGCAAATCGCTTGCATTGAATGGCTTTAATATCTATCTTTTCACTTTTGTTCACCAAAGCACAGAGGTTTTAAGATTTCTTTATTGTGCACAATCACTTTAAACTTGTCTTTTAGACAGGTCACTCCTTTAATGAAAAATAAAAAATCACTGCCCTGTCTTCAGTTTTGTGTCTCTTTTTTGCACCAGCACTCTGCACTTTATTATTTGCAATTATAAAGGCACAGAGTATGTACTCTCACTAAAATTGGTCTCTGAAAAACCATAAGTCACATGTGCACTTTATAAGTTATACCTTATTAAAAAACAGCACATTCAGCACTTTTAATTTTATATATATATTTTGCATATACTCCTTATAATTTTTATACCACTATTTATGATATTTAGTCACCAAATGTATTTATGCATTTAACACGGTAGCGCCGTTCACAACCCCGCTTGCACACACTTCATATAGCTTGTGGTCCACCCTGGTTCCTGGTATTTCCCCGAAAGTGGCTCCTGTCCGGCTGATGTCACCGCTACGGAAATACAGCAGAGTCCTTTCATCCTCGCGCCGACTGGTTTCCGGCTTTGTGCACACACTGCTCAGCAGTCCTGCTAGACTGACCTCCTCGTACTCGTGTTGCTTGCTGCCAGGTGCCCTTGTCCACTCCAGCCCAGGGGATGTAAGCATTTTATGTACTTTGTTTTTCGGTTATCAATACCAATAAACTGTTAACCCTTTCTATACTGGATGTTCACCTGACTTCCTTATCCATTGCATCCCGGTTTGGTTCATGCGCTGCCTTCCTCATGTACTTTTTTCCATATCAGCACCCTTCCTATGCTTGTTGGTTAGCAGCAGAAAAACCACTGGGGAGCCTCACAGGCTTACTTCTATCCCTCCACCCTAAAGGAGCGCCAGATTTGTGATTATTGCTTTGACTTCTGGACTGGATTTTTTCCAATGGCTGCCCTGGGTGCGAATCTCTTTACTGAGCCATTAGTTGGCTAACAGCAGAACAAACCGCTGGGGAGCCTCACAGGCTTACGTCTATCCCTCCACCCTACAGGCATCCCAGGAGCGCCTGGTTTGTGATTATTGCTTTTAGTACTTTGTAATCATCAGAGCTCCATGACAGCTGATCACTGTGCTCAGTTACGATATATTTATTTGGCTGTTCCATACTGCTGCTTTGTAGCAGTTTCCACCTTGGCTGGCCTTTCAGCCCTTTAACTGTCTTTTTAATTGGCTGCCTTTAAATCATCCGCATTTCCATTTTTATACTTTTTCTTTGATGGCATCATTTAAAAAAATCTCTTCATTGATCTGCTTTACAACTCTGTTGTATGCATTTATTCTTGTGTCCTGTTCTCTTTGATTGGGTTTCTTGAATAATACTTTCAACTTTTTTGAAACAATAGTGTCCACCTTTTCTGTTAGGCTATCAAAACCCTTCCTCCGCATCGTCAGAAGAGTTCAGGGATGCAGTTAAGACATGCCTTGAAAGTAACTGTTTTGGGAAGCAGTGCAAAAAATGAAAAAAAATAATGAAAGGGCTAAGCAAAGCAATAATTTTACAGTAAAAAAATGTATTACAGGTACAAAATCTGTGATGCCAGAATACCGTTTTGCTGACTCTGTCCATGCTGAAATCGTACTGTTCATTAACCCCACTTACAGATTTAAGGCATCTCCTAAGCATGTCATTGACAGGATTAGTATTTTCCCATGTTGCCCTAGAAGTCACATAAAAAAGAGGTATCTCTGCTGTGTTGTATGTTTTAATTTTTTTTATTTATTGGTTCACGTTCCCCATGGCAGTGCCCAGGGACATTCACTCATCTCTACTGTAGCCTCTTTGCAGTCACTACCTATGTACATGCCTGCATTCTCACAACTACTGCAGATCATTTCTCAAGGCAACTCTTTTGATGGTAGCAACGATGGGCCATGCCTGAGCAATGTGCATCAACACAGCTGCTAATAGTTGGAAGTGTGTGACAGGGTGACAACAAAGGAAAACAGTTGGGAGACAGTAACAGAGCATTGTCATCCCATAACAAGAAGTGCCCGAACAAAGACCTTTATGATATGATCACCAGATATATACTCTATATTCATTAAAGATGCAGATGTTCAAATGTTGAAGATTATGTTTTAAAACACACTCTAATATTTCGGAAATTTCTGAAGACGCACTGTCGCGGAATGCATTGAGGTTGTTTTCGTTGATCATTTCCGGTCCCTCACTTCCGCACGCTGTTGGAACACATTGTGGAACGACGTTGTTGCCGAGCCATGTTCACACACATAACTCTGCTTTCTGCTTGTTTGGATGTGCCGAATGGGGCACAAAAAAACTATCCTTTGCAATTTATGGTGTTGAATAAAACTTTTTAGACGGTATTGCGCAATCATATATTTTTAATCTTCTGGGGAAACGGCAATTACATCCTGATCGAGGGGATTAGGCTACTACCTATCCATTGTGAACCCAAAGAGACCATTCACCTACTATACACCTAAGGAGTCTGCCACTATAATTAAACGAGCTGGGTCCTGGAGGCCCTAAGATCTCTGGTGAGTTACCCTCACATTGTCGGGTGAAGGAACCTGTCAAGCACAAGCACTTTTCCCATATATGAAGATCTATTTAGCACCTTATGTCACTTGTTTTGCATGATAAAATATTGTTGCACTTTATGAATTTACGGACTGAATGTAGTTTTTGAATTTGATGAGATACTTTGCACTTTTATGCATTATTGGAATTTCGTTTTTATATTATTTTTTAGTATTGTGTTTATTAACTATTTATTTAGCACTCAGTTTTTTTGAATTGGATGAGATTTTTGCACTTTATAAATTATTGGAATTTAGTATATATTATTTATTGAACACTCCTCATACCATCATTATTTATTTAGCACTTAGCACTTTGTGATACGGCACCATATATTGATACTTACATGTGTGAAAATGATGTCTCATGCTCCCTGAACCACTCTTTCACAATCTGAGCACAATGAATCCTGGCATTGTCATCTTGGAATATGCCCTTGCCATCAGGGAAGAAAAAATCCATTGATGGAATAACCTGGTCATTCAGTATATTCAGGTAGTCAGCTGACCTCATTCTTTGGGCACATGCAGTAACTATCCAATAGGATAGTTACTGCATTCTTAGTTTAGTTGGTCGCTTAGTTAATTCCTGGTGGCGATTTTTTTTTGGCCAGGCAGTGTAAAAGCTTTTAGTGATTAGGTGTGCACATATTTCAAATGAGATGGCTAGTCTAAAGTTTAAGTTAAGATTAGATGCAGTGGTTGTAGATCAACACTTTTCAACTTATTTTTTTGCTGTTAAAACCTCTGTGCTGAGAATTATCTGGCATCTGTTTTTATTACCAAAAAGAGGCATCCTGTTTGGCGACATCATGAGTTTCTGCACAATGCACCCATCAAGCAGTACATTCTCCTGACAGCTGCCTTTACTTGAAAGGGTACAGAAGGAGGGCTCAGCAAGTCAGCAAGGACAATGCTATGTGTAGTTCACCAATTTGGAAGCTTGTTGCAGATGGGTTCGGGTTGGTCACAGCAGTACCACTTGCCCTCTCTTACACTTGCCCTCGCGGAGTGAGGC
Source organism: Pelophylax lessonae (assembly GCF_965119305.1). Taxonomy (NCBI): domain Eukaryota; kingdom Metazoa; phylum Chordata; class Amphibia; order Anura; family Ranidae; genus Pelophylax; species Pelophylax lessonae. Next base: position 375,956,369 of record NC_138771.1, read on the forward strand.
ATAGGTATGCTAAAGACTCCCTTATCAGTGGCTCTGATATGCACAGTATAAATTGATATTCCTTCCCTTTACAGACAGCCAGTGCAGGGTAATAAACACACATTAGACAAGCTTCCATAGCTCCATCCAGACGCACCTCACTAACAGCCTGCACATCTCACTTACCTCTACTTTAGATACACACTTTCTCCAAACACCCCACCTACTCCAAATCCTATGTCTCACAGACAGTCATTGGCTTCCCCTCTTACACAGTCACATATACTACCTGCAGCCTAGGCCAGGGCCTACTACTATAACAGACAGAGTCATTAGTCTAGCTGTCATTTAGAAAATGTTAGGAGAAAGTTAGGCAGACTTACTATGCAAGTTTAGAATGTTCACATGATAAATTTGTAAATATTCACTTCAGTTATCAAATTATGTGCAGAGAAAATAAGCAAACAGGGATTTGCTTTTAACATCATTGGATAACTGAAGTAAATTTTTATTGTGCAAATATTTTCTAATTTCTTATTGGAAATTAGCGACAACGTTTTTGCTGCAGATAATAGCATTGTCTTGCATCGCTAAGAAGTTTTCATTTTCTTTCAGAGTTTTGATTTATTATTGGAGTAATTTCTTCCATGACAAAAACCACAGAATCTGATTTCAGGTTGCAAAATTCCCTAACACATAAGAATTGGGATTTTGTATAGTAATACGTGCAGTGCTAGCAACAGAGTGACATGACATGTGTTGTGAAAACAAATTCATACATAAACCACAGTAATACATATATGAAAGTACAAACATAAATAAATAAATAAATAAGAATCGTGCATGAGAATCCAGGAAGTGTCCTTATTATAAAGAAGTGTCCATGAATAATAAAGTGAAAACACACTCCAGTAGTGAAGAAAAACCTATCCTTAGGGAGGAACCACAAGTCCCAGCATGCAGGTAGAGCGAATCTTCCCATCTCTTGATAAAAGGAGGGCACCAACAAGTGTGATAAAAAATTTGGTGCTTACCAAATAGATATGGCCTCCAAATTAATGGACAAGCCTTATGCGCTTTTGAGGATTTACCTCACCAGGTTGAAATCACCAGGATAATTCATTCAAAGGGCTTGCAGAATATATACAAAATCCAATGGCCATGAAAATAAATAGAAGGATCCATAGCGTAATACAGTTAAAAAAATTCCATGATTGTAAAAAGAAACACTCACACGATACAATGTATAAACGAGCACGTGTAATAAATCCTAGCCAAACCGGGTGCAGGGTTCCTGTGAGAATCGGCCTAGGGGCATGGTAATGCCACGTCTGGTCCCACCCAATGGGTTTCGTCATACGCTTGACGTCGTCAGGGGATTTTGTAACATCTCACACACAGGCACAAAAGAATTAAAAACCTCTTTGCTCTCACAAGTTACTGTCTGTAAGGAGGACAGAGTGAACATATAAGCCTTAAGGTAAATCAGTAAATGTATACTTTATATGCAAAATATGGTTTGATAATATATCTTATTACATAGGAAGACAGAGATGTCCTTGCAAGTTTGATGCAGAGGTAAATCAGCACACAGTAAACATTATAGTAAATCATTGTTTAGGATATGTCTGCTATCATCTGCAGGTGGCATTGTGTAAATACATATAAAATGTCAGCCTATGGTCCAAGAGAAATAGTAAATGAATTTGAGGCTTGGGGAAACTGTGCTCTCTTCTTAGAAAATCTCTTAACAGATAAAGCAAGTATTAAGTCTAGGTTCACATCTATGCGGTTGTGATTGATGCCCTTTTCAGGCATGTTTTGGGTTTCGTTTTTTATGCGTATTTCCATGCAGTTTTCATGCGTGTTGCGTTTTTTTATGTCTATTTAAAAACACTGTATTAACAACGGATGAGTCGTGATGGCCTCCCAATCCATACCGGGTCCTATAGGGTCTGGTATGGATTTGGAGGGGAACCCCACACCAAGATTTAAAAAAAAAAAATGGCGTAGGATTCCCCCAAAACCTATACCTGATCCTTTATCCTAGCATGTAGCCCAGCAAGTCAACATAGGTGGGGTACTTTGGGGGGCAGGGGGGCTCTGCCCCTCCCACCCCATGTTGATGGGGCCTCTTCCCCACAGCCCTGGGCTGTGGTTGTGGGGGTCTGCGGGCATGGGGCTTATCAGAATCTGAAAGCCCCCCAGATCACCCAAAATAAAAAAACAATGCTCCCCGATGTAGATCCATTGTCATTCACAACGACACCGCCACCGCCACCCCCAGACTCAAAAATGCGTATTGCCTGCCCCATCGTGTAAAATTTCCTAAAGAGCTATGAGGTGGGGACACCCAGCAACGTCACCTGGTGGCACTGCCCCCCCCTGTGATGATGGCAGCCCAGCAAGTACCGGTCGATGATGTATTTGGGCAGTGCCACCAGGTGACGTCACTGGGTGGCCAAACCCCATAGTTATTTAAGAAATGACACATTGCGGGGCCGGCAGTCTGCTGGAGCGTTATAATGAGCAGAGCTTTTTTTTTTTTTGGGCCCCCATGTGATTGATGATGGATCTTCATCAGGGTCATTGTATTTTTATTTTTTAGTAAAGGAATTGTCAAAAACTGGCTCCTGCCTATATTCGCTTTTACACTTTTTTGGTGAATGGGTAAGGGGAACTATGTACCCCATACTCATTCACATAGGGAAGGGCAGGATCTGGTGGCCTCCTTGTTAAAGGGAGCTTCTGTATTCCAAAAAGCTCCTGCCCGCAGATCCCCCAAAACCACAGCCCAGGATTTTGGGAAAGAGGCCTTTATCCCCATCAACATGGTGACAAGGTTCTTTGAGGTGGGGCGGAGCCCCCCTGTCCCAAAGCAACCCACCATGTTGAGGGCACATGGCTTGGTATGGCTCAGGAGGGGGGGACTCGCTCATCCCCTCCCTTTTCTGACCTGCCAGGCTGCATGCTTAGATAAGGGTCTGGTATGGATTTTGGGAGGGACCCCACAGCATTTTTAAAAAGAATTGGGGTTGGGTTCCCCTCCAAATCCATACAAGACACAAAGAGCATGGTATGGATTTGGAGAGGAGGGACCCCACTCAGTTTTTATCACACATTTTTTAGCCGGCAATTCTTTTTTTACATTCAGCTGTCAGCGGGAAACCCCTCTGACAGCTAATGAGTCTTTGGTTGTTAAGGACACAGCGGCCGGCTTCCTGGCCCAATCCTTAGCAACCAGCTATATACAGTGTTTTTAAAGGGGAAAAAAACAGAAAACGCATTAAAACGCATAGATAAGCAACCCTTGCATTTTAGGTGTGACTTCATTGAAGTCTAATACGCGCAAAACATAATCTGGTGCAGGAAAAAAAAAATCAACTATCGTTTCCAAAAATGCACAGGCTGAAAAACACATAGATGCGAACGTGTATCATAGGAAACCATGTTAAATGTACTGTCGTTTCTGAGAAACAGAAAACGCAGAAAAAAGCGCATTGGTGTGAACTGCCTATCTTTAGATGAAGACCATGTTTTGTGAAATTAAAAAGTCTCATTTGCTTTCACCAATTCCATTGCATGCTATTACAATTTAAATTTAAATACTGAGTACAATTACATCAGCCACTCAATACCAACTTCCTAAATATGTTTCTACTGTATATGTTGGGAAATGGCCTGACAAATGTCAATGTGCTGTATAGTTATCATAAAGATGTTAATTGCTATGAGTTGTGTTTTCACAGGCTAGTAAAAAGGAAAAGTTCCAGCAGGTGCAGTCAATGATGTGTGATTTGATGGAATGGCGGTCACAGCTTCTTTCTGGTACCTTGCCTAAAGATGAACTGAAAGAGCTAAAACAAAAAGTTACTTCAAAAATCGACTATGGTAACAAGTATGTTGTTTGTAGTATTTCCAATACTGCCTTATCACTAGTCTGGTTACAGTATCAGCTTTGATAAATAAACAGGGAAGATAATAAGATCATTTAATAATGTGTGTACATATCTGCCTAGAAAATTCATATTTACTGTAATTAAGAAAAACTAGTACCATTTTTCAGGTTGCCTTTCAATACTACATGTAGTTGTGGTATTACAAGCATAGGTAAACTTATGTCAATTCTATAAATGCCATAACTTTGGCAAGAAGCTATAATGCCCATAAACTTTCACATGCATCTATCCAATATCATGGTTAACATATATCTGTTACCTACTTTATGGGATGTGTGACATCATTATTAAGTAGCTATTATCTTGACTTCTTTTGTTACTCTATCATGTTTACAGCTACAGTGGGGATCGAAAGTTTGGGCACCCCAGGTAAAAATTTGTATTAATGTGCATAAAGAAGCCAAGGAAAGATGGAAAAATCTCCAAAAGGCATCAAATTACAGATTAGACATTCTTATAATATGTCAACAAAAGTTAGATTTTATTTCCATCATTGACACTTTCAAAAGGACAGAAAACAAAAAAATGGCATCTGCAAAAGTTTCGGCACCCTGCAGAATTTATAGCATGCGCTGCCCCCATTGCAAGGCTGAGACCTGCCAGTATCATGGATTGTTCTCAATCATCATCTGGGAAGACCAGGTGATGTCAATCTCAAAGGTTTTAAATGCCCAGACTCATCTGACCTTGCCCCAACAATCAGCACCATGGGATCTTCTAAGCAGTTGTCCAGAAAACTGAAACTGAAAATAGTTGACGCTCATAAAGCTGGAGAAGGCTATAAGAAGATAGCAAAGCGTTTTCAAATGTCAATATCCTCTGTTCGGAATGTAATTAAGAAATGGCAGTCATCAGGAACAGGGGAAGTTAAAGCAAGATCTGGAAGACCAAGAAAAATATCAAACAGAACAGCTCGCAGGATTGTGAGAAAAACAATTCAAAACCCACGTTTGACTGCACGATCCCTCCAGAAAGATCTGGCAGACACTGGAGTTGTGATACACTATTCCACTATAAAGAGATACTTGTACAAATATGGTCTTCATGGAAGAGTCATCAGAAGAAAACCTCTTCTACGTCCTCACCACAAAAATCAGCGTTTGAACTTTGCAAATGAACATATAGACAAGCCTGATGCATTTTGGAAACAAGTTCTGTGGACCGATGAGGTTAAAATTTAACTTTTTGGCCAGAATGAGCAAAGGTACGTTTGGAGAAGAAGGGGCATAGAATTTAATGAAAAGAACCTCTGTCCAACTGTTAAGCATGGGGATGGATCAATCATGCTTTGGAGTTTTATTGCAGCCAGTGGCGCAGGGAACATCTCACGAGTAGAAGGAAAAATGGATTCAATAAAATTTCAGCAAATTTTTTGATGGTAACTTGATGCCATCTGTGAAAAAGCTGAAGTTAAAGAGATAATGGCTTCTACAAATGGATAATGATCCTAAACACACCTCGAAATCCACGGGGGATTACATCAAGAGGCGTAAACTGAAGGTTTTGCCATGGCCTTCACAATCTCCTAACCTCAACATAATTGAAAATCTATGGATAGACCTTAAAAGAGCAGTGCGTGACAGACAGCCCAGAAATCTCAAAGAACTGGAAGACTTTTGTAAGGAATAATGGGCAAAGATACCTCAAACAAGAATTGAAAGACTCTTGGTTGGCTACAAAAAGCGTTTAATAGCTGTGATACTTGCCAAAGGGGGCAGTACAAGATATTAACTCTGCAGGGTGCCCAAACTTTTGCAGGCGCCATTTTTTTGTTTTCTGTTATTTTGAAAGTGTAAATAATGGAAATAAAATCTAACTTTTGTTGACATATTATAAGAATTTCTAATCTGTAATTTGATGCCTTTTGGAGATTTTTCCATCTTTCCTTGGCTTCTTAATGCACATTAATTCAAATTTTTACCTGGGGTGCCCAAACTTTCGATCCCCACTGTATACAGGAGATACCACATAAAAATAGGCTTTTCAGCTAAACATATCTATACAAACTGTTCTACATGCCAATAGATTTGATAATACTCTTGTTTTCCAGCCACCATTCTTGTGCTATTAACAGTAATGAGAGTAACATTTTTTCCAGGACTGTAGTACAGAAGGTTTCCTCTCACTGTCCATTATATGCCTCTTCTTTTCACTGCTACTAAGTACTCATCTCCATTTGTGATTACCTCCATTAGCTCTCTTTCCCCTATGTAAGCCCACTTTAGCACCTACCTATAACCACAGGCATCCTCTCAACAATTTACAGTGGCTGGATAAACTAGTCATAACACAGATACCATAGCCATAATGGTCTTTGAGAAACACAGTTTAGTGCAGTATTTCTCAACCTTTTGTCAGTCATGGCACCCTTTAAAATGCTGGACAATCTGAAGGCACCAAATTCTAAAATGTAAAGAAAAATAAACGAATGGTTTTTCATAAACCAGGAACATCCGCACACGTAGGACACCCAATGTAATTTATTCTCCCAAAGAAAACTCACTTTTGTACACTGGTACTGACTAAAATTGCAATGTTTCTCTCTCTCAATCAGCTAATGTGACCCCAGTGCTGATGGAGAGGGACAAACAAGGATGCTGTGCAGGAGCCTAACGTCCTCCTTATCAATCAATGACATTATTGGTTGTTAGGATGCTGGTGCCTGGAAGGTTGTAATGGTGTACAATGAAAACCTGTGTCTTTGTTTAACTAAGAGGCCGCCTTGATCCACCTGCTGGCTTCTATACAGTTTTTGGTCATTTTGTAGGCATTTTGTCAAGGCACCCCTGAAAAAATCTAAGGGCACCCCAGGGTACCTGGGCACCCTGGTTGAGAAAAAATGGTTTAGTAATCAATCTTTATAACCAAGCTTTTGAAGCATGTTTACATCCTTTAATTCTCTATGTGGAACAAGTTTTTGTAAATGAATTGTTATAACTTTGCAAAGCACTGTAGGATTAATGAATTGATAGACTTGTGTAAAAATGTGTCTCTGTCCCTATTTTGGAGATTTTCTATAACTTTCCTGGTCTATAACCTTCCTAAGGATAAATCTCCTTAATAGGGACAAAGATGGAAAGAAAAACCTGACAGAACCTTTAACCTTCCAGTGCTCTATCCAAAATTCAGCTTTTATAGGCTTGGACACTGGTGTTTGGTATGCAAAAAATGTGTTTATGTGGGAATCTGTGATTTAGGAAGTCAATTTGTGCCTGCATGCCTAACCATCCCCTTTTTATGGTCACATTTTTGCTTACCATAGTGAATAATAACCTAATGTGTGTTGTTTGATCTTCGCAATCATACAGTGTTTGTTTGTTACTCACACACATTATACACACAGAATTCTTGAACTTGATTTGATTGTCCGGGATGAAGATGGAAATATTCTGGATCCAGACAAAACAAGTGTGATCAGCTTGTTTGATGCCCACAAAGCAGCTACAGAGAAAATAACAGAGCGCATAAAAGAAGAAATGGTAACTAAGCACAGTCTTTTTTTCTTAATCATACATTAAGGGGCACAGAATAAAGTATTTAGGCACATTCAGTTATGCTGCTGCCTTCAGTATGTGGAGAGGTGCACTGTGGTGCGGCGGCAGAAAACACTCAGAGTCCAGATGCAAAGAAACAAGAATCTATTGTAACCAAAGTTCAGCAATACAGAACAGGCCAGGGCAGGAAGGCGATCTGACTGGGAGCACTCACAGCATGAAACAGCGATGTGTCAGTAGAAGTAAGCCTCAGGTGATGGCAGCTGGGCCTCCAAGATACAGCGATGGGATACTACGTAGAGGTCTGTTATGGTGCTATGATGGTGGCCTGGTTAGGGAGTGGGATCAGGGAGGATCCCCAGGTTGATGAGCTACACCAGCACCTTCCCTTTGTGGATTTTGGATAAGGTGCGAGCAACGAACCACTTCCCTGACATCACTGAGTCTTTGTGGGGCTCCACCATTACTATGACCCCTTGTAGTTTCTTGTGAGACCTGATGGGCAGAGACCAGACTACCTTATAGAGGGGTGCCAAGAGTATTTTTTGCTTGGGGGCATGTGGAGAACCCCCACTTGTTCAGGCTGTTTTCTCACTGCCCTCATAGACCAGGATCATGTTGTGCCAGACAGTTTACACACCACAGCCCCATACTCACTGGCCTGAATGTTCAAACTTGGCCAGCAAGCAGGTTAAGTACAAGTCCTTCAGTACGTTCATGCCTAGAATTAAAAGTACTGCTGCACTCACTGAGCACTGGGTCACTATGACCACTCACTCCACAACCTGATCTTCTATCTGAATCTCCACCCAGGTAATACCTTCCACCAAGATTGGTAGGTTAGTGGCTGACTTGATGCCTTGAGGGACAGCCAAGGGGGGTCCAGCTGGTCCTGCTTTCTGAACCACTGGGTGTAAAAGTCATATATTCCATGACAATGGCCTCAGGACCTGTGTTGATCAGTCATAGAACCTCTTGTCCTTCAGACACAGCTGATCACAGATCACGGTAAAGGGCCAATCACAGCGGCCCTTTACCATGTTATCATCTGTGTCCAATCAAAGCTGATAACATGTAAACAAACTTGCTGTTATCGGTATTCCTTTTCTCACCCTTTGTCACATCAGGAAGGATGTGCTGGAACTGGAGAAAGTCCAGAGAAGGGCAACAAAAATGATTAGGGGAATGGAGGACATCGGCTATGAGGATAGGCTACAAGCACTGAACCTTTTCTCTCTGGAGAAGAGACGATTGAGGGAGGATATGATATCAATGTACAAATACAAGTACTGGCGACCCTAGCATAAGGAACAAACTATTCAGAGAAAGGAGATACAATAAGACACGTGGCCACTCACTAAAACTAGAGGAAAGGCGGTTTAACCTTAAAGTGCGTAAGGGGTTCTTCACTGTAAGAGCGGTAAGGATGTGGAATTCTCTTCCACAAGCAGTCGTATCAGCAGGAAGCATTGATAGTTTCAAAAAACTAGTAGATGGGCACCTTAGAGACAACAACATACAGGGGTATACGATGTACGGTTAAAAGCAAACACACACACACATCATAGGTTGAACTGGATGGACTGATGTCTTTTTTCAACCTCACTAACTATGTAACCGACAAGTGTGATGGAGCATGTACACAGATCAGGGCCCTGATTATCAGTGCTGCCTATTAGTGCCCATCAGGGCTGCCTATTAGTGCTTCCTGTCAGTGCCCATCAGTGCCACCTCAGTCAGATTCAACTGGTTAACATTGAGGTAACAATTGCAACAGTCTTTACCATCTTCAGAGGCATGCTACAAGTTCTTTGTTCCCATTGTCAGGGGTGCTTAAGTGAACAAGCCCAGTAACAGGGGAATGGCTCTTCAGAGGCAGTCCACAAGTGGAAAGCCATGGACTTGATCCATAATCCTATTACACCTTGATCTTGACTGCTTGTTCTACACTCCAATCACACCTAACTAAGCCCCAATTCACATTATAACCCACATGTGAATCCTACTGGAACCGCACCTCATGTGCAATTTACATGCGTTTCAGTGCAGTGTGATTTGAGCCCATTAATTTTGAATATGTTCAAACTGCACCGCATCACTCCAAAGAAGTGCAGGAAACTTTTTTTGGAGCTGCACCGAAATGGCATTGCATGGTCGTTTTGTACAATGCGATCCAGCGTGGGCAAACCTCACTGCATTTGTGATCATTTTGGGGTGTCATTAACTTGACATCTGAATTTATTGTAATTCATTATATATTTATTTTGCTTTCCAGTTCAAAGATCAAAGTGACTACAGTATGCATAGCCGTGTATCGTCTGCACCCACATATGGTCTCTATGTTTTTGTACGAAATTTTGTCTGTAGAATTGGTGAAGATGCTGAACTTTTTATGTCACTGTATGATCCTCAGAAACAAACAATTATCAGGTAGGTAACAGAAATAATTTGAGTTCTATATCCTGTCATGGTATTGTGCCTTTGCACATCTGTTCTAAAGCCTCACAGTTGTACAATTTTCAAATATGAGATCATCTAAGGCACTGTGTTTCTGATTGATATTCTGACAGCTAGACACTGTTAGATGAAATCTGGAATAATTTTATGAGATACTGAAGCTTGGGTTTTCACTAGCTATAAGCCATAATCATCAAAATTAAAAGAAAGACATGCTTGAAATATATAACTCTGTGTGTAATGAATCTATATAATATGTGAGTTTCACTTTTTTAATTAAATTACTGAAATAAATTACCTTTTTTGATGATATTCTATTTTATTGAGATGCACCTGTATATGTATTTTTAGAAATAACGATTTTGTCCCTGTTGGGCATAATATTACAAACACAGGCTGACATGCCAGTACACATCAGCATCAAATAACTAAAAAACATCAAATAACAGGTACATTGGTGCATATCAGCCGTTCCAGACCTTATTCCTACATCTATGGTAAATCCCCCCTTATGTAGAAGCTTGTTACAAATTACAAATTTTGTAGGACTTTATTGAGACTAAAGCTGGCCATACACGATTCAGTTGTTTCTGTTCAGCCAGTAGAGGTGGATGGGGGATTCCTCCCCACTGCATTATTGTATTCTGAGAGAGTGCCTTGGTAATTGATAAATAAAGTTCTTTTTGATTCATGAGCACCATTCCTAAAAAAGCAGGCAGGAGTGGCTTTTTGAACCAGAAAAAAGCTGACTATGTTGGAATCTCTTAGTATTACAGGCTGTGGGTACAATCCACAGTTTTGGCCAAGGTCTCAAAAAAGAATTGACAGATTCCCCATAAGAATGTGGGTGATATTGTTTGCTTTTCAAGTGACAAGTACAGTTACTCTTTACAACAGTGTAACTGAAAATAAAACTATATTACTTTCTAATGTCTATCAAAAATATTACAAGTCAAAAGAGAAAATTCAAACCCTCAGACTCATAAATTAAAAATATCCAAACTGCTTTGAAGTTTTACATTATTATTTTTTTTTAACCACGCATACCTGTAGTTCACCAACGCACCCTACTGTTTTTTGTATGTAATTTATTTACCCTGGAATTGCATATTGATCATATTAAATTATGATTTTAACAGTGAGAACTATTTGGTGAGATGGGGAAGTAAAGGTTTTCCAAAAGAAATTGACATGCTGAACAATCTGAAAGTTGTTTTTACGGTAAGTTTTCAATAAATGTAAGAAATGGGAAATAAAAGTGATTCTGTTTGTCAATGGTTCATTCTTTATTATACTTTTAAAGGTGACTGAAGTTTTAGGAGAAAACTCTTTAATCTAATGTCTCTGAAGACACATGGCCACAAAATGAAGTTACATGATAAGCAGTGCAATCTTAAACTGTGTAAGGGGTTCTTAGAACAGTGGTACTGTTAGAGCAGTAAGGATGTGAACTACCTTCCACAGTTATTGGTATCAGCGGAGAGTGTAGATAAATTAAAAAAATACATATTACATGTTTTTCTCAGCTAACACAATATACAGGGATATGAGAATTTGTAGCAACAAACACCCATGCATTGAATTGGATGGCCTGTGTCTTTATTCAACCTTGCCAACTATGTCATTATTTTTAAAAATGTCCTTTTTCTCAATCAGCTTAGGCAGTAGCACTTATGCCTTGCAGCACTGGGGTCCCCAGTCCGGATCCCGGCCAGGGTTTCATCTGAAAGGAGTTTGCATGTTCCCCCTATGCTTGTGTGTGGTTCATCCGGGTACTCTGGTTCCTCACACACTCCAAAGACATGCTGGTAGAAAATTTGGCTCCTTTCTTAATTGGCTGTAGTATATGTATGCACATCAGCATGATAATTGATATACATGGAGAGAACCAATGGTGAAAAAAGGTGAATATGGGATAGAAGATACATTAGGATCAACATGTAAGGGATGGGACTATAAAAAAAACAAATCTAATAATTTATAGATAATAAATAAAAAATGAGGGTCGTGAGATGAAAAATGGTGAATGCATAATGAGGTGAATGCAGCAAGCTTATAGAGAGAATTGTAGGGAAATGCATTGGCTATTTTGTAGGGCCAATTTCCAATTTATGAATATTCAAAAATATATTAGGCTTCCTTTTTTGACATTTTTTACATGCATTACGTAACAACAATCCAAAATTCCAGTTTCAAAAGTTTAAGTTCACGTTTTCATCCGATGACTCTCATACATTGCATTACACAGTAATAATATTGAATGAAAAAGATTGGCGGTTGCATAGAGAGATGTAAAAAGATGGTAAAAATGTCCTAAAAGCTTTAGTAATCATAGATAAATGATTGCCACGATCACTAGGTATAAATAAATATTGGTTTCATCATGCTAGGCTAAAAGCCCTTTCCTTTTTTTTTTATTAGAAAGGTGAGAAAAGCAACTTTACTTTGACTTTTAAAGAGAAAGAGGGGGGATTGCCTATAGTTTGGAAGTAGAGGTAGGTGTCATCCCTATAGTTTTAGAAAAGAAGAGTAAATTCCCCACTGATTGGGACTATAATCGCCTACATACAGAGTATAAAGAATAAATGTAGAAAGATTGTATAAAAATATAAATTTTATTTGATAAATAATGACAAAAACGTGTATATTCAACAACCAGTTGAACGTGGCTGTTCATACAGCAAAGACATAAATATGTCTAATACACAGATGCAAAACATAATCCTCCATATAAGGTAATGGCTAACACAAAGATTGAAAAAATGTAGCTCAAGGCTAACAGACAAACCCAACGCATTTCGAAATAGTTAATTAGCCCTTCTTCAGGGATGTCATGCGTCTTGTAATAGCCTGATTGCGTCTATAGAAAGATGAAAACATTTATTTTAGAACAAATAGGTGAGTAATGAACTATGTAAAAGCTGCTACTCTCATAGCAGCCAAAACTTCATCTAGTGGCAACAGGGGCAGACTGGCAACTTTCAGCCCAGGGGGCATGTACAAACCAGAGGCTCATGGTGCAGCAACTTGGCACCCTCCCACTTTCCCTCACTTCCCCTCCCACTCTCCCAATCCTCCTCCTGACCCTCATTCCAAGCTGAAGCCCTGCTGCAGATACTCTCTACTTACAGCTGAATCTGGGTACCCAACCTGGCCAGCAGGGGGCGGTTGGGAGGAGCTGGGACAGCTCAGTTGGGGCTGGCTGGAGCAGAAGAGTCTCCAGTGGGGCATGGAATCAGCCTCTGCTCAGACACAGTTTACACCATCCATGCTGGTGGGGGCTGCGCTTTGTCCTTGTCTTCAACCCAAACAGTACAGTAAAACTTTGGATTGCGAGCATAATTTGTTGTGGAAACATGCTTGTGATCCAAATCACTCATATTTTAAAGCAAATTTCCCCATAAGAAATAATAGAAACTCAGATGATTCATTCCACAACCATTTATTCATAAGTCCTTTAGTTTATAGTCCATATAAAAAGATTATAGCAATGTAATAGGTTGTGTAACCGTAAAATGTCCATTCACAAATGACAGTCTCCACAAGGGGATTCGAAGCAAAATCCAGCAGGAGCTACAGAGTATAAAAAAGAAGATAGGTACATCTAAGTGCAGCAATATGGTTACATTTAATTAAGGTAAAACACTTAGCAACTCACATGGTTGATGATTAAAAGAGGCACATCTAAGTATGCAGGTATCTGGGGTAAAACTGTCCACATAGACCATTCTTCGCACCACTGGCTCTTACCGCTGTCAGTCTGCAATCGTGACTGGGAAGACTACCCTGCAGTAGAGCGATCTGAAAGCAAGGCTTAAATCGCTCGTGGAGTGCTGCAGGGAAGGGATGACATTGATGGCGGTGCAGAGGATGGTCTATGTGGACAGCTTTAACCTGGATGCCTGCATACTTAGATGTGCCCGTTTTAATTATCAACCATGTGAATTGCTAAATGTTGTGCCCTTGGGGTGAGTGACTGAGGGTATGCTACATATTTTCCTCTCCTAGCCCCAGAGACAAAGAAGTACCTACGCAGCCTTCTGTCCTGTACTGTACTGTATTTTTTTTTTTTTTTTACTGCATTACTTTTATTTACAGTATGTATTTTGCAGTCTTGTGTTTACAAGGTCCTAAATAATAGTCTGTTATATGCTGGAGAGTATAGTAGAATTGACTAGAAGTAGTAGAAGTAGTGTTATATGTTTGTGATGGCAGCTATGTGTATTTTTAAGAGTCCAGATTGGAGGACCTTTTTTTCTCCTCCTATCTGGAAGTCCCATACTTGCCTTTAATTGGCATCATAGAGAGCTGGTAAAGGACTCTGTACAGTGAAAGAAATGAATGAGGTTGAACAAATAAGAAGTCTAAAAATAATAATTCAGATCCAATGTATTTATAATGTACCCAGAAATATACCATTAGTTCAAAAAAGTAATGGAATTTCCAAAAACACTAATCTTTGCTGTGAAGACATGTTGCTATTTCATATCTCTCAATCTTAGAACGAGCCCAAGCAAACCTTATCTAACCATTAGACATTTCTGACACTACTACCAGATGACTTCTGGAGGCAAAGACAAGGCTATAAACTCTGTATAGCTTTGTCTTACAGAAGGGCAGCAATGAGAAGTTCTCTGCCCTCTTAACTGCAATAAATGGTGTTGGGATTTGTTTTACATCATTCTGAATAAAAATGAAATGTTCTTATTTGTACATTAAAGAACCCGGGGATATTCAGGCACATTGGGTTATGCAATTGCCTTCTGGATTTTGGGCATTGACAAACAGCTGTAAGTAAGCCCAGTTTCAACCTTCCATTCCAAGCATACTTTAATGTTTTGCTTAAATCTTAGAAGAAGGCAGATGTGGTGCTTGGGCCTCATCAGACTCCTGGCAGTCTATCTGTGGGCCCTCCAAGATCATCCAGATCTTCTGTATAAAGGACCAGTTCACTACCTGCTTCTTGATCACCAGCTATAACAGCCTGGTTGTTTAAGCCCAGGTAATCAAGGACATGGGCCAGCTTGATTCAGTTATTCCTATCCACCTGGTGAAAAGTCTACTATCGCACCTGGATAGCTTATTTCTCATGGTGTGAGGCAAGGAATTTCCATACCAGGTAAAACTCCATATCACGAATCCTGTTTTTTCTCTATTCTGATCTGGATCAATACTTGGACTTGAATACCATCAAGGATCAAATCTTTTTCAAATATTGCCTCTCACTCATTAGTGAAGGCCTTTGTACAAGGTATTACACACAGCCACCACCCACCCCCATATATTCCTAGTAATGTGGGATCTCAAACTTGAACTTTCTCATGGCCAACACTTCTGAAAGATACGTTTCTGAGTTGATGGCCTTATCCTGCTAAGAACCGTCTCTTGTGCTATGCAGAGAAATTATTGTCTTGAGGCCCACAGTCTGTTTTATTCCAATAGTGATCTCCTCCTTTTACCATAACAAGGTCATAGTTCTGCCATCTCTGTCCGGCTCCATATCATCCTAAGGAGATTTCACTTCACTGTCTGGATGTGGTATGCACTGTTCGAGTCTACCTCTCTGCTCCAGCTTCTTTAAAACAGACTGACTCTCTGTTTGTCATTCCTGTCCCCACAAAGGGCATCCTTCTCATTACACTGACTCCAGGTGCATTTGGAAACTCATAATTTTGGAATTTATAAAATTATCGACAAGGTCCTACATTTCCCTGTCTAAGCGTACTCAACTATATTAGTTAGAGCTTCCTGGGCTTTAGCAGACAGATGTTAAGGTCTCATCTGATATCCATTCCAGTTGTAAGGTTCTTTAGTCAGCTCTGTGAGCTCTTTTAAACCCCTTCTATTAACCTGTTGTGCACATGTACCTGTTAGCGATTTCTTTGGTGCTGTGTTGCCCACTCCTCAGTTGGACCACTTTTAGATGCCCCAAGGTATCAATTTTCTCCTGTGTCCCTTAATGTATGTTTAAAGGGTAACTCCACTTTCGTGGGGAAAAAAATTGCAAATAAACAAAAAACAATATAGCGTATACAATTGCGACACAAATCATATGGTAATTGAATGTTATTAAAAATGACCTTTCCCTTTCAATCTGCAGCTGTTGTAATTTTCTGAAAATGCAATGGAATGTGGCTACCTGGAGCGGTTCTGTACACAGAATGTGTACTGACCACACCGCAGAAACATAATTTCCTGATTGTGTGATTAGCTCACCAATTTTCCCAGAAGTCTGCATAAGATACAAGTCAGATTTCTTGCATCCCCTGCAAAAAATGTAATTTTTAAAGAGATACTCTCAATAGGAACACGTCTAAAGGAATACAGGCCCAGCAGCTTTCCTCATAAGGGCTCTGCAGCTGCCACAGCTGACAGATAATTATGAAACCCCTCCTAATTGACCCACTCAGCACAGAGGAACAAACAATAATTTCTTCAGAATAACAAAAGGTAGGAATCTGCAACAAAGTTTGTTAAAATCCTTGTAATGTACATAGATCACACAGAGGGGAATGTTTTTTTCTCAACAAAAGTGGAGTTACGCTTTAGGAAAACAGGATTTTTGTCTTGCCTGTGAAATTCCTCTCTTGGAGTACATTAGGGAACATAGCTCTCTCCCCTTTGCTTCTTAGAATCCACCCTTACTATTACTTGTTACAAAATGAAGGCATGCTGGCAGCGGGGATATCTTACAGCTCTGTTTGCCAGTGTCCAATATGCTGGAGGCAGTGGCATAACCCAGTATAGTGTAATACTCCTGTGTACCTTAATGTACTCCAAGAAAAAGATTTTACAGGTAACACAATCCTATTATTTGTGGCTATAACAAGACTGCTTAAAACTATATTCAAAATGAATTTACCAAGTTTTCCAAAATTTGATGTCGTGGTGGTGGTGTTCATGTACCTGATTCATAATGGTTATGATACCAAGACTTGATGGGCTGGCATGTAAACAACTATGTAGTGTATATGTATGTAAGTATTTATTTTTATTTTATGTAGGATCTTGGAAACAAGGATCTTAACAGAGATCGAATTTACTTAGTATGCCAGATAGTAAGAATCGGACGAATGGACCTTAAAGAAACAAATGTAAAAAAGTGCACACAAGGATTAAGGCGTCCCTTTGGTGTAGCAGGTGCAGTATCAGAACATGATTTCTATACCATTTATATTAAGTTAATGAAAAATACTTCACACTACAAGTTTTGAAGACCTAAAGAAAGTTCACCATACATAGTTAGATTTTCATTTGAATGTTTGTAGAATAATAGTTTGTCAGAATATTCTTTCTTGCCATTGAGTCAACTAATTAAATTAGATAGACTTTCATTTCGTCCAGATCTGCTTTTTGATTGAAAACTCAGACTCTATTAAACAGGATTCATTACACTATGTAACGTTTTTTTCAAACAAAAACCACATTCACAGTTGGAAATGTGTTCATTCATGAAAAATGTTACATCCTGCTACTTAAAATTTCCTCATCACCATGGTCGATAATTAACATTGATTTGACCCCACTATGAGAAAATTAAATGAACTTTCAGAAAAAAAACCTTGTATGGCTAACATTAGACTTGCCCATGTTTCACCATCTATCATTCTGTCACTCTTATGCTTTATACACATTAATACTTGTAATGGTAAGTGTGCATTTTCTGTCACCAAATTTGCTTTGAGGGTGAGCCCTGAGAATGCATTTTTTTATGATACCTCACACACTTGAATGGTTGTCTGAATCTACTAGTTAAAGAAACTGGGTGACTGGCATCTTCAGGTTTGCATGGTTGTAGAGAAATTTGACCACATAACATCAGCATTGTAATAGAAATACAAATAATAGATATTTTTGACTTTTTAAGCTTACTTGAAAAATCAAATCAAAAAGGCTGAAAATAAAGGAAATGATGACCACAGATATGTTTTAAACCCATGAATACCTAATCTTCTAGTGCTGGTACAATACGTGGCAGGTTGCAGGTTGCAGATTGCAGGTAGGAAGTAAATAGAATGTTTGAGTTGCAATGCAAACAGCAGCAGGTTGGACTGTACAAACTAGGTTGACTAAAATGCAATATTAAGGTTAAATTATAGTGGTATTGTGGTTGGAATATGAGCTAATAATCCGCTTCAGTTTTCAGCCTTCTTTAAAGTATATCTATGCCCCAAACTTTTTAATGTGTTTTGGATAAAATGGGGAAAAGGTAAGGACCCCTTTCAGGTTTCACTGCCACATTGGGCTCTTTAAGAGAAATTTTATCTCACTTTCGGTTCTGGGGAGAACCTGTTCTAGTCTGCTCTTTAACTTAAAAACATTTCAATTTCTGCCTGTGTTGCTGTTAGAGACATTTCCCATCAATTTTTTCTCCTGGGTCAAGTATTTTGATGGGCAGGAACTGATGGAATCTCTCCAACAGAGCCTCAGGCAGCAGTAAGACCTGGCAGGTGTTCTAATCCTTCCCCATTCTATCTAAAATGTAAAATAAATGTTTTGGCTATATATATATTTTTATTCCAGAACCTACCTAAACTTTAACATTTTCAAATACAGTAGGTTGAGGACCAGAAACACCGCAAATCTAGATTGATCTGTGTGATCTGAGCAAAGATAGCCTAAAGACTGATACACACTGGCCGAATATTATCCAGTATTGGCCGGTTCATCAGAAAACCGGCCAACATTCGGCCAATGGGGTTTATTTACTAAAGGCAAATCCACTGTGGACTTGAAGTGCACTTCGAAGTGCAGTCGCTGTAGATCTGAGGGGGACGTGCAAGGAAAAGAAAAAACAGCATTTCTCTTTCGTTCATTGACGGACACAGCTCCTGAACTTCTTAACTATTGGGTTATACTGCCCCCTACAGGAGTAGGACATTAGGCAGAAAAAAAGTCTGGCTACGACTATGGGCAGTCCCAGGGGGTATATTTCCTCTCTCTGTTTTAAGTTTTTCTTACTAGAGTAAGGACCTAGTTCCTTGCTGGGATTTCTGGTCCTGGCAATTTTTTTTTTTTTGATAGATTTTTTCTCCTGTTCTTTTTTTTCTGTGAGAGCTACAGTCAACTGCTGGATTGGGCAACGGGCTGGATAACCTAGATCCAGTGGTCACCCCAGTCTGGGCAGCGAGCATGCATGCTAGGTCGACTGTGACATAGCCCCACCGGATGAGGGCTGGCCTGCTAGTTAAATGCCTCGTGAGGTCGCATATGACCGGGTTTCGGCCTGAGTTGCAGCATTCCTCCTGGCCGACAGCCCCGCATTTCGATGGAGAGGAAGATCTGTCTAGGGCAGTGCCTGCCTGGTTCCTGGTATGGTAAATAACTGTTCCCCCTCTACCCCTGGAGGGTTTTGGAGTGGACATGGGCCCCTCCTTGGGATGGTCAGACCCCAGGGTTTCCCTCCTTCCCACTAGGCATCCCCCTAATCAGTCTGGTGCTCCCTGTGGACCACCTCGCCCCCCCCACTTCCCCTCCTTTACTTGCGCTGGGGCAGAGGGGTGGCCTGGTCCACCTCCTGGGGTGGGGACAGGGTGCTGTGCTGGTGATGGAGGCGGGGGGGGCGCTGCCAGTGACCGGGAGATCAGTTGTGAAGGGGGTGTTTACCTGGTGGGGGCTCCTACCAGGAGCCCCTCTTCCTGCCTCTTCCATTTTTTGAGGTCTAGGTATCCCTCCTGTCCTGGGTCCCAGGGAGCCTCATGGTGCCGCATGGGACTGCCATTTTGCTGTAGCCTGTGTGATCAATGCATGGCGACCATGTTTGTGTAGTCAGGTGGCCATTATGCAGTGGTTTGAAAATTGCGGTGGCCATGACACTGGAGCCCTATGGGTGGCGATTTCAGCGGTGGGAGCCCCTCCTCATCACCTGGTGCAGACTCTTGGATCTTTTCAGTTCCTGATGGCCACACGTGGAGTTCAGATCATCCTGATGGCTGCAGGTTCCTGTTTCTGCTGTGTGGTGAGTCTGGTGTGGTCCTCTCCCTCTCTGCTGAGGATCAATTAGGTGCTCTGTTACTGGCGACTGAGTGGTGCTGCTGGAGCGGTGGGGGTGTCCCTTAGCAGGGTTTTTACACCTTTTTTTGTGGGGTCCCCCTATTGACTCATGGAGTCTTTGGAGCACATTTCCCTACTTGATCCCCTCTCAGAGGCTGAGGGGCCCTCCAGTTCCCAACCATCTATTGATACACTGACGGTGGTCCTGGAGTCCTTTGTGTCCCGGATGGAGGTGGATTTTGGATGATGGGTCAGCAAAAAGTACCCCCCGCCTTCCCCTGCCTCATCTGTCTTCTCAGATTCTGAATGTGATTCAGTCACCTCGGACGTGGGTCACTCTGCTGGGTCTGCGACCACACGCCCTGAGTTCTCAGA
The DNA here is from genome assembly GCF_965119305.1 of Pelophylax lessonae. Taxonomy (NCBI): domain Eukaryota; kingdom Metazoa; phylum Chordata; class Amphibia; order Anura; family Ranidae; genus Pelophylax; species Pelophylax lessonae. The sequence continues at coordinate 375,976,626 of NC_138771.1, forward strand.
TAGTGCAGATGATTCCTCCGCTCGTGTAGCTGTGCACAAAAAGGGGCTGGTAGATGCATTGATTGTATCTGTGCAAGAGACTTTAAAGATGGAGGACGCAGCTGAAGGTGCAACGGAGGCATCGGTTCCCTTTGGCATTTACAAGCCATCCAGAGCGGCAAGGGTGTTTCCTTTCTCTGCCTATTTTGACAGAATTGTCGCTAAAGAGTGGGAACGGCCAAAACGTCCTCTTGTGGTCCCTAAGCGATTTCCTATGCGGTACCTCTATGAAGAGTCCCTTCTTAAAAAGTGGTCCGGGCAATTAGGGTTTACCTGGCACCTACGGAGTCTTTTGGGAAGTAAGACTCACTATTTGTGCTCACGGATGGGCCTCAGAAAGTGTTGTCTGCTTCCTCTGCGACCATTTCTAGATGGATCAGACAGACGGTGATTCAGGCTTATTCCATTAGGGGTCAGGTTCCTCTTTTCCCGGTCAAGGCACACTCTACTTCCGTCATCAGGCGTCAGTGCACACTTTCACAAAATACTATAAAGTGTGTGTGTTGGCATCTGTGGATGGTTCCTTTGGCCGCAAAGTTTTGCAGGCTGCTGTTTAGAGGACCTGGTCCTCTTTGAGTGTATATTATTTGGTTGAGCTTCTGTTTACCTGCTTGGCTATAATTAGCCTTAAAGAAAAAATATGCAGAACCCCATTCTGCAAAAAGCTGACTTTACTGGCATAAGCATGAGACCAACACACATTTAGCATAAAAGTATCAAAAATGTAATTTTATACATGTAATAAAAAAAGGATGTTTAGCATAACATCCAAACAAACAGAACAAAGACACAATAAAATCAATAGGGAAATATATGAATGTAGGATGAGGCCCTAGTACAGCACCTCCCTAGCTCTCACATCTAGGATGTAGTTTCCAGAGGGGGGTGAATCATGTACTGGGTCGCCTCCACTGGACGACGTGTTTTGCTATAAAGCGTAGCTTCCTCAAAACCACTTTGGGAGGAAATCCTATTAGCAACATCAGCTGGATCTGTAGCCGGTCATAATATGCATGTCTTTTGGGTGGACACATGGACCATAAAGTACCCCTTCTATGGATGCACCATTGCACACAAGTAAGCACAAGATTCCAAAATCACCTGTCTCAAAAGATGTCTGCCTTTCAGGCTTCACATAGAGTGTCTACCTTCACTCTTGATCCTTTAGGCGGAAGGTGCAAAGCAAAGAAGGTGCAAAGAAAGTCCCAAAGAGGGGTCCCCCAAGCTAGGTATTCCTGCCTTCCCACCAGGTCCTCATCCGTTCAAAAAGATGGATTCCATCCAATTAGGTCCACCTGAAAAACTGACAGGCGGACCTGATCAGAAAGCCCGTGTGAAAGGGCCCTAATTGAACAAGATGAAGTTAGAAGATGACTGGGTGCCATGCACAGCTGCACCAGATTTTGCATTCTCCATTATTAGTAAATCAACTCCTTTGAAACTTAGTTATATTATTCTGTATAGAAGCTAGAAACTGGAGGTGCTGGAGTTTTACACTTTCTTACAAGGCCTTTTGAAGTTTAAGCCCCGTACACACGTACGGATCGTCGTCATACAAACGTCGGCGGACGAAAGATCTGCCGATTGTACGCGTGTTAGTATGGTGCCTCCAACAGCTGTCTGCGCACAATCCGCGGACAAGAGTCTTTCTTGCAAACATGAAAATTTTTGTCTGCGGACACCAGAACGGACGATTGTTCGCCTGTCAGTACAGAAATCAGCCGACAGACCGCAGATTTGCAAGACTGGGCATGCTCAGAAAATAAAAAACACAGGGAAAGTTAACCATTACATGACATCACTTCTGCAGTCAGCTGAAGTCTGCGGACAAAATTCTTGTGCTGTCCTTGTGCTGTCTTTGCACTTTTCAACAGACACCGACATCCCGGGGAGAAAAGACGAACGTTTGTATGACGACGATCCGTACGTGTGTACGGGGCTTTACACTTAAAATTTGCAAACATTGATCGGACTGACATAATGTAACTATTAGACCTTGACAGAAGCTTGCCATCATTTTAGTAGTACAAAAAAAGTTCTGCTTTTTACAATTTTGCATAATAGAAAATAATTTATTTTAAACCGTTTCCTTTCATATGGCAATATGATTGTGTTTGACATTAATTTATTTTACTTTCTCAGTAATGGACATCACTGATATGATTAAAGGTAAAGCAGAAAGTGATGAAGAAAAGCAGCACTTTATACCGTTCCATCCGTAAGTATTACAATTGACCCTTTTATACATACCGAATTTAATGTAGCAATTTGTTGACAAAACATTGCCCGTAATTTTTTTATATATTGGGATCTCATGCTACTAATTGTATAAAATAACATTTACCCTACTTTCACACCTATGCATTTTTGGGTGAGTTTTGCAGAAGCGCATAATAGTCAATTTCACATGGTTTCCAATGGATGCAGTTCACATCTATGCGTTTTGCAGCACTGCCTTTTTCAGGAAAGGGTCAGGGTCTTTTTTCTCACTGCAAATTGCGTTTTGTGTGTAATAGACTTTAATGGAGCTGCACCAAAAACACAAGTGATGCACGATTGATGCATTTTTTAAAGCATGTTGCATTTTTTTTTCTTTTTAACACATTGTGTATAGCTGGTTGCTAAGGAGCTGGCAGCCACGTACTTAACAACCAATGAGTCATCAGCTGTCAGCGAGGTTCCCTGCTGACAGCTGAATGTAAAAAAAAGAATTGCTGACAAAACACATCGGAAAAAAAACGAAGTGGGGTCTCCCCTGAATCGATACCAGGCCTATTGTGTCTGGTAGTCATGTATAGATTTGAAGGGGAAACCCCACGCCAAAATGTAAAAAAAAAGCTGTGGGTTCTCCCACAAAATCCATACCAGTTCTTATCCAAGCATGAAGCCCGACAGGTAAGGAATAGGGATGATCGAACGGTTCGGGTCGACCATCGGTTCGACCCGAACATTGGCTGTTTGAGGTTCGGCCGAATTCCGAACTTTTTGCTGAAAAAGTTCGGAATTCGGCAACCAGAACCGACCAAAATGCAATGGGACAGGAAATGGGCTTTAAAAGCCCGTGATTGGACCAGAACCATCAGTAAAAGCCAATTGAGGGGGCAGGAGAATGCTAGGAATGTGATTGGAGTGACTAGGGGGTCCAGAGGCCAATCATTAGTGAATACGCCCCCCAGTATATAAGATAGCCCCCACCAAATTCTTAGCATTGTAATACAGGGACGTAGAAGAGAGTGGAAGCAGTTCTGTTACTTCTGCTTCAAAGTGTCATTTAGCAATTATTAGTGAGAGGAAAGAGATATCTAGTGTAGTTAGGGTACTATTTTCCACTATAGTTAGATTTAATAGTCTAGTTTCTGTAGGGAAAGTGTTAAGTGTAAGGGGACCGTAGTGTAGTGTAGGGTTAACTGACTCTGACTGCTATGGCAGGGTGACAAAACCCTTCCATGTCAGGGTGACCGCTATAGAGAAAAGATTGTTTCTCTTAGGGCACTTATAGAACAGGGATATGGCTTCGCCCCTGTCACCCTGCTTTTTGCTGCAGGCGTTTATAGGGCTTTTTTGAGGACATGTTTGGAGTCAGGCATGACATCTGAACTTCTGTGTAGGGGTATACAGTGGGTACGGAAAGTATTCAGACCCCCTTAAAATTTTCACTCTTTGTTATATTGCAGCCATTTGCTAAAATCATTTAAGTTCATTCTTCTTCCTCATGAATGTACACATAGCACCCCATACTGACAGAAAAACACAGAATTGTTGACATTGTTGCAGATTTATTAAAAAAGAAAAACTGAAATATCACATGGTCCTAAGTATTCAGACCCTTTGCTGTGACACTCATATATTTAACTCAGGTGCTTTCCATTTCTTCTGATCATCCTTGAGATGGTTCTACACCTTCATTTGAGTCCAGCTGTGTTTGATTATACTGATTGGACTTGATTAGGAAAGCCACACACCTGTCTATATAAGACCTTCCAGATCACAATGCATGTCAGAGCAAATGAGAATCATGAGGTCAAAGGAACTGCCTGAAGAGCTCAGAGACAGAATTGTGGCAAGGCACAGATCGGGCCAAGGTTACAAAAAAATTTCTGCTGCACTTAAGGTTCCTAAGAGCACAGTGGCCTCCATAATCCTCAAATGGAAGACGTTTGGGATGACCAGAACCCTTCCTAGAGCTGGCCGTCCGGCCAAACTGAGCTGTCGGGGGAGAAGAGCCTTGGTGAGAGAGGTAAAGAAGAACCCAAAGATCACTGTGGCTGAGCTCCAGAGATGCAGTCAGGAGATGGGAGAGAGTTGTAGAAAGTCAACCATCACTGCAGCCCTCCACCAGTCGGGGCTTTATGGCAGAGTGGCCCGACGGAAGCCTCTCCTCAGTGTAAGACACATGAAAGCCCGCATGGAGTTTGCTAAAAAACACCTGAAGGACTCCAAGATGGTGAGAAATAAGATTCTCTGGTCTGATGAGACCAAAATAGAACTTTTTGGCCTTAATTCTAAGCGGTATGTGTGGAGAAAACCAGGCACTGCTCATCACCTGTCCAATACAGTCCCAACAGTGAAGCATGGTGGTGGCAGCATCATGCTGTGGGGGTGTTTTTCAGCTGCAGGGACAGGACAACTGGTTGCAATCGAGGGAAAGATAAATGCGGCCAAGTACAGGGATATCCTGGACAAAAACCTTCTCCAGAGTGCTCTGGACCTCAGACTGGGCCGAAGGTTTACCTTCCAACAAGACAATGACCCTAAGCACACAGCTAAAATAACGAAGGAGTGGCTTCACAACAACTCCGTGACTGTTCTTGAATGGCCCAGCCAGAGCCCTGACTTAAACCCAATTGAGCATCTCTGGAGAGACCTAAAAATGGCTGTCCACCAACGTTTACCATCCAACCTGACAGAACTGGAGAGGATCTGCAAGGAGGAATGGCAGAGGATCTCCAAATCCAGGTGTGAAAGACTTGTTGCATCTTTCCCAAAAAGACTCCTGGCTGTATTAGATCAAAAGGGGGCTTCTACTAAATACTGAGCAAAGGGTCTGAATACTTAGGACCATGTGATATTTCAGTTTTTCTTTTTTAATAAATCTGCAACAATGTCAACAATTCTGTGTTTTTCTGTCAGTATGGGGTGCTATGTGTACATTCATGAGGAAGAAGAATGAACCTAAATGATTTTAGCAAATGGCTGCAATATAACAAAGAGTGAAAAATTTAAGGGGGTCTGAATACTTTCCGTACCCACTGTATATACACACACACATGTATGTATTGTGAGGGATTAGCTCGGTGGCGGGTGTGGATGACCCCTTGGGGGGTGTTTTTTCCCAGAGAGGTAGCCGACAAGTGCTTGCAAACAAACAGTGTGGTTTATTAAATGGTGTTTTCTTCACCAGGCTGTATGCAGCAAAACATCCAAAATAAAATAAAACAGAAAATAAATCCTTGCCTCTGTGGGCGGCTACCTTCTCACAACTGGAACCTGCCTAAGTGTCTGTCTCCAACCTACCGTCGGGCAGACTTCCTTGTCCTACAGTGGACACTCAATAGTCCTTTTATAATAGTTTCACAGGGCAACACAGTCCTTTTGTTTCTTTCACACAGAAACACTTCGTCTTCTCACCTTTGAGACGTATTCACCCTTGGTTACCGTCCCGGGCACACATCACTCCGGGGGGTCTTCTCCCAGGCCCACACATCCTGTCGGGAGGCACACGCTGACTGTCCTCCTGCTCCCAGCCCACATGGCTTCAGGATGCAGCTTCTGGAGGCAGCAAACAATAGGAATTTCTCTGAACAAATTATAGAGCCTTAACTCCCTCATTCTGAACAGGTGAAGGCCTTTCAACTTCCTGCTGGCTAGCTCTGTAGCCAACACCCTAAATTAATTAATGGACTTTCTAAATCAGGTAGAAATGTATCTCCTTCCTGTGACTACATTCCCAGATTTAGCTGACTTCCTGTTACATACCCCCCCCTCTTGTTTCAACCCTAGGGTTGGGACACAGATTTCCAGGCACGCATGTGTCAAGCACTGCTGACTCACTGATAAGCCTCCTATTATCCTCAAGCTTCCGGATGAAACTGTTTTGTCATCTTCATTGACGGATTTCTCATAAATGCCACACAGTTTGTCTCTCATCTCATATACACATTCTTCAACTGCATTTTTGGCATCATTTCGCTCCTTCTCGTTTCTGTCATCTTCATTGACAGCTTTCTCATAAATGTCAGACAGCTTGTCCCTCATAACCGTCTGTCCAATCCACCATGGAGGACCGTGATCCATAGGCAACTCAATTGGGCTAGTCTTAATGTCTTCAACATTCTTAAGACGCCTCTCTCTGCAATCCATAAATGTTTTCCACAAAACTTTGAGAACCTTTGCTTCACTAAGCTTTGTTCCAAGTAGGGACTCTTGACATCCCTCTGTGACTTGAGTTGCCTCTCCATACAGCTGTACACAATCATTGACTTTTTGTTGTAAAAGGGAATGATCTTCCTTCTTGAGCTTTGCTTGCTCTAAGATGCTGTGCAGAGGATTTTCCAATTGAGACAACAGGCTGTCACACATTTCTTCAAAGTGACCCCTGTTCCTTTTCCCAGAGATATCAATATCATTCACCAAACATTTCATATTCATAGGCAGATCTGAAGCATTTGCACTCATCAACTTCTTAAACTTTTCGCCCTCCTGAGCGAGTCGCAGTAAAGGCCTACTACTTGATTTGATATTCAGTTTATATTTCTTGCCAAACTCTTCACAGAAGAAGCCAACCAGAACATCATCAACTTTCCTTCCACCAACATAGGGGTCAAAGGCAACAACACAGTTGAACCCAGCGATCTGGGTGGTATCCATTATAGACCTCCTCTCTGCATCAGTGAAGAAGCATGGAACTGCAACACATTCTTTTACAGGTTTCTTCAATGCACTTTCTGCTGAACTATTTGACCGCTCAAGGTCACCTAGTTCTTTTTCTCTATCTGAATTCCACATGGAATGCATCTCAAGATCACGATCAAACTTCTGCCACCCATCTTTCACCAGTTCCATTTTGGAAACACTCCCTGAAAGGCACTTATTCATTTGCTTCACGTTTTCACCAACAGCCTTAGTTTTCTCCACTAGGTTTTCAGCCTGAACTGAGAAATCATCACATTTCTTACTCAGCTCCTTTGTTTGCTGAAGTTCTAATGATACATTTTCCAATGCTTGAAGTTTTTGAAGGAACGGTTTATTCCAAAGGGGTGATTCAAGCCATATGTCGTCACATTTCTGAGGCTCACTCAGGACAGACCCCAAAACACTGATCCTTTTAAAAACTGCATCAGGCACACTATCCCCTCTTTGGGACAGATCCTCTGTTGCCTGGAATTCCTCTTCCAGTTCCTGCAACGGAATCTTCATCTCTTCTACTTGCTGTTCTAAGGCTCGCTTAGACTTTTCTAGCTCCTGAACGCTTTTCACAACATCATCCTTGGAGCTGACCAATTCTTCCATTTCTGTACGCAGCTGTTTAACACTTTCTAGTTCAGCCTTACACTCTAGAGCTTCCTCCAAAGAGCGAGCCAAGAACAGGGCTTTGCTCTCGTTATCACGCACCTCCGTTTCTGCACGTGCGCGTTCTTCTGCATATTTTGCAGACACAGTCTTCTCTTCACCAAGCATCTGATCAAACTTCTTTTTCACATCTTCAACACACTGTAATGAACCAACGCTTTCTTCCATGCGTTTTTTCATATCCGCTATCTGAGCTTGCAATGTTGCGACTTGCTCTGATAGGTTTTTCTTTGCTTCCGCCTCCTCTTTTAATTGTTCCAGGAAGCCATTTTTCTCATCTTCCATTTGTTTGAGCTTTGTGCTAAAACTCAGCCTTTGACACCTCTCTTCCTGTAAGAGTTCCTGCGTGTCTTGCAGCTGCGATTCCAAGATAGAAAAATCTTCCGCAATTTCTCTAGATTTGCTGTCTGCTTGAGAAAGCTGATTTGTAACATTGTCCAACTCAACCTGCAGTCGGTTTGCCTTCTCTGACAGCTTAGCACACAATCGGTCACCTTCTGACACCTTGACTTGCGATTCCAGAAGCTGTGCCTCTACTTTTTCCCTCTTATGTTCACAATCTCCTTTTCCCTGCATAAGAGCCTTCACCTCATTGGCTAGCATCTGGGAATAAGAATGTAATTCTGCCACACAGGCTTCTTTCTCCTTTAACTGCTGCTGGAAACGTTGGGCTTCACCTTTCCAACTTTCACAGTCTGCACGTAATTCATCTACCACATTGCTCAAAGTGGTGAGCTCATACACAGTACTCAGTAATTTAGCCTCTCTTTCACTTTTCTCATTGTCGCTGAGAGACAATGTCGTTTTCAGAGCGACATTCTGTTCCTGCGACTCCTGCAGGTCTATTTTTGTAACTCCCAAACACTGAAGACTTTTTTCCAGCTGATTACTCAACTCCAACATATCAGCCATACTTTGCTTCTGCAAAGTCTGAATTTCACTTTCCTTTTCCATGAGGATGGTATCTTTCTCCATTATAGTCTCTCTGCGTTTTTGCAACTCGACCAAAAGAAGAGCAGTGGATTCTTCCCACTGTGACACATGAGACTTGAGTAGTTCATTCATTTCCTGCAAGTTTCTATGCTCCATTTTAAGCAATTCCACGGCTTGTTCCTTTTCTTCCATTTTCCGTTGCAAGGCATCCAACTCAGCCCTGCACACATACTCGGTTTCTTCCAAACCGATGGCCTCCATTGGCTGCTGGCGTCTCTGTTTCCGGCCTGCCATGCTCTCTTGGTGATCCTTTTGTTGAGCTGCAAAGCTCCGCTGTTTCAGCATCTCCCCCATTTTGAGCTTACTTTTCATCTGAGCACACTGCGTCTCCATAGCAGTTTCATCAGTGTTGCTAGGGACAACAACCTTCCTCTTTAGTAGACTCTCTTTAGGCATGGATGGGGCTGGTTCAGACGGCAACATCCCCTCCATCCATAGAATCCGGTCTCTCATTTCATCTATCTTTGCATTCTTCAGGCGTTTTGAACGCCCCATCTTCAATAACTCCACAAACAAATTTTTCACAGTCCAGCAAAAAAATTTTCAGACCACTGTCTCTTCAACACATGTAGTTTTTCTCTCTCTTGCGGGATCTCTTTTCCTGCGCACACAGTTTGTGCAGTCACTTGCACCAGACACAACAAAGTTCATCAAATAATTTTGAGACCGCTGTCTCTTTAAAACACTTTTTTTTTTTTTTTTTCTGTCAGGATCTTCTCTCCTGCACACATAGATTGTGCAATCTCATGCACCAGATAAAGTTCATCAAACATTTGCACTTCCTTGCAGGGATCTCTGCTTATGCCCACTGCATACCTCCACCATATGTGAGGGATTAGCTCGGTGGCGGGTGTGGATGACCCCTTGGGGGGTGTTTTTTCCCAGAGAGGTAGCCGACAAGTGCTTGCAAACAAACAGTGTGGTTTATTAAATGGTGTTTTCTTCACCAGGCTGTATGCAGCAAAACATCCAAAATAAAATAAAACAGAAAATAAATCCTTGCCTCTGTGGGCGGCTACCTTCTCACAACTGGAACCTGCCTAAGTGTCTGTCTCCAACCTACCGTCGGGCAGACTTCCTTGTCCTACAGTGGACACTCAATAGTCCTTTTATAATAGTTTCACAGGGCAACACAGTCCTTTTGTTTCTTTCACACAGAAACACTTCGTCTTCTCACCTTTGAGACGTATTCACCCTTGGTTACCGTCCCGGGCACACATCACTCCGGGGGGTCTTCTCCCAGGCCCACACATCCTGTCGGGAGGCACACGCTGACTGTCCTCCTGCTCCCAGCCCACATGGCTTCAGGATGCAGCTTCTGGAGGCAGCAAACAATAGGAATTTCTCTGAACAAATTATAGAGCCTTAACTCCCTCATTCTGAACAGGTGAAGGCCTTTCAACTTCCTGCTGGCTAGCTCTGTAGCCAACACCCTAAATTAATTAATGGACTTTCTAAATCAGGTAGAAATGTATCTCCTTCCTGTGACTACATTCCCAGATTTAGCTGACTTCCTGTTACAGTATATATACACATACACATATATAGGTGTGAAAGTAGCAGAAACCTATTCTTGCGCTAATGAAATAATTAACACCCATATGGCTTCTCTGCTATAACACCTATATATGTGTATGTGTATAAATACATATAAGTGTTTGTATATACAGTGGGTACGGAAAGTATTCAGACCCCCTTAAATTTTTCACTCTTTGTTATATTGCAGCCATGTGCTAAAATCATTTAAGTTCATTCTTCTTCCTCATGAATGTACACATAGCACCCCATACTGACAGAAAAACACAGAATTGTTGACATTGTTGCAGATTTATTAAAAAAGAAAAACTGAAATATCACATGGTCCTAAGTATTCAGACCCTTTGCTCAGTATTTAGTAGAAGCCCCCTTTTGATCTAATACAGCCAGGAGTCTTTTTGGGAAAGATGCAACAAGTCTTTCACACCTGGATTTGGGGATCCTCTGCCATTCCTCCTTGCAGATCCTCTCCAGTTCTGTCAGGTTGGATGGTAAACGTTGGTGACATCCATTTTTAGGTCTCTCCAGAGATGCTCAATTGGGTTTAAGTCAGGGCTCTGGCTGGGCCATTCAAGAACAGTCACGGAGTTGTTGTGAAGCCACTCCTTCGTTATTTTAGCTGTGTGCTTAGGGTCATTGTCTTGTTGGAAGGTAAACCTTCGGCCCAGTCTGAGGTCCAGAGCACTCTGGAGAAGGTTTTTGTCCAGGATATCCCTGTACTTGGCCGCATTCATCTTTCCCTCGATTGCAACCAGTCGCCCTGTCCCTGCAGCTGAAAAACACCCCCACAGCATGATGCTGCCACCACCATGCTTCACTGTTGGGACTGTATTGGACAGGTGATGAGCAGTGCCTGGTTTTCTCCACACATACCGCTTAGAATTAAGGCCAAAAAGTTCTATTTTGGTCTCATCAGACCAGAGAATCTTATTTCTCACCATCTTGGAGTCCTTCAGGTGTTTTTTTAGCAAACTCCATGCGGGCTTTCATGTGTCTTACACTGAGGAGAGGCTTCCGTCGGGCCACTCTGCCATAAGGCCCCGACTGGTGGAGGGCTGCAGTGATGGTTGACTTTCTACAACTTTCTCCCATCTCCTGACTGCATCTCTGGAGCTCAGCCACAGTGATCTTTGGGTTCTTCTTTACCTCTCTCACCAAGGCTCTTCTCCCCCGATAGCTCAGTTTGGCCGGACGGCCAGCTCTAGGAAGGGTTCTGGTCGTCCCAAACGTCTTCCATTTGAGGATTATGGAGGCCACTGTGCTCTTAAGAACCTTAAGTGCAGCAGAAATCTTTTTGTAACCTTGGCCCGATCTGTGCCTTGCCACAATTCTGTCTCTGAGCTCTTCAGGCAGTTCCTTTGACCTCATGATTCTCATTTGCTCTGACATGCATTGTGATCTGGAAGGTCTTATATAGACAGGTGTGTGGCTTTCCTAATCAAGTCCAATCAGTATAATCAAACACAACTGGACTCAAATGAAGGTGTAGAACCATCTCAAGGATGATCAGAAGAAATGGAAAGCACCTGAGTTAAATATATGAGTATCACAGCAAAGGGTCTGAATACTTAGGACCATGTGATATTTCAGTTTTTCTTTTTTAATCAACAATGTCAACAATTCTGTGTTTTTCTGTCAGTATGGGGTGCTATGTGTACATTCATGAGGAAGAAGAATGAACTTAAATGATTTTAGCAAATGGCTGCAATATAACAAAGAGTGAAAAATTTAAGGGGGTCTGAATACTTTCCGTACCCACTGTTTATACCCCTATACAGAAGTTCAGATGTTATGTCTGCCTCCAAAGACGCCCAAAAAATGTCCAAAAAAACGCCAGCTACAAAAACGCCCAGGTGTGTTTTTGCAGCAGGCGTTTTTTTTGGGCATTTTTTTGAGGTCTTTGGAGGCAGGCAAAACATCTGAACTTCTGTATAGGGGTATATATACACACACACTTATATGTATTTATACACATACACACATATAGGTGTTATAGCAGAGAAGACATATGGGTGTTAATTATTTCATTAGTGCAAGCATAGGTTTCTGCTACTTTCACACCTATATATGTGTATGTGTATATATACATACATGTGTGTGTGTATATATACCCCTACACAGAAGTGCTGATGTTATGCCTGCCTCCAAAGACGCCCAAAAAATGCCCAAAAAAACGCCAGCTACAAAAACGCCCCGGTGTGTTTTTGCAGCAGGCGTTTTTTATGGGCATTTTTTGGGGGTCTTTGGAGGCAGGCAAAACATCTGAACTTCTGTATAGGGGTATATATACACACACGCTTATATGTATTTCTACACATACACACATATAGGTGTTATAGCAGAGAAGCCATATGGGTGTTAATTATTTCATTAGCGCAAGCATAGGTTTCTGCTACTTTCACACCTATATATGTGTATGTGTATATATATATACATACATGTGTGTGTGTATATATACCCCTACACAGAAGTTCTGATGTTATGCCTGCCTCCAAAGACGCCCAAAAAATGCCCAAAAAAACCAGCTACAAAAACGCCCAGGTGTGTTTTTGCAGCAGGCGGTTTTTTTTGGGCATTTTTTTGGGGTCTTTGGAGGCAGGCAAAACATCTCAACTTCTGTATAGGGGTATATATACACACACGCTTATATGTATTTATACACATACACACATATAGGTGTTATAGCAAAGAAGCCATATGGGTGTTAATTATTTCATTAGCGCAAGCATAGGTTTCTGCTACTTTCACACCTATATATGTGTATGTCTATATATACATACATGTGTGTGTGTATATATACCCCTACACAGAAGTTCTGATGTTATGCCTGCCTCCAAAGACCCCCAAAAAATGCCCAAAAAAACGCTTGCTACAAAACCGGCAAGGTGTGAAAATTGCGGAGCCATATCCCTGTTCTATATTAATTCTAATACAAACAATCTTTTTTTCTGGTTCTGGACATGCTACAGAGCTGAAACTTCACAGGTACAATTTTAAGACCCCCCAGACATTAAATCCAAAGAAATCTCATTTTTATTTTCAATATTTTTTTCAATAATTGGCTCTCTATCAAAAATGACAATTTTTAAGAACTTTTTTTGTGTGATTAATAGTCCCTGGGGCATGACCCAGAACCCTAGGCACTTTTTAGGATCATTTATTGGGTTTTAGGGTTTCAAAATGGTGTTTTTTGATTCCAGAAGTTCGGGTCCCATTGATTTCAATGGGGTTCTGGAATCCGAACTGAACTTTCAGGAAATTCGGGTGTTCTGGTCGAACCAAACTTTTTAAAAGTTCGATCATCCCTAGTAAGGAAAAAGAGGGGACGAGCGAGCAACCCCCCCCCTCCTGAACCATACCAGGCTGCATGCCCTTAACATGCAGGGGTGCTTTGGGAAAGGGGGGCTCCGCCCCCCACCCTAAAGCACCTTGTCCCTATGTTGATGGGGACAAGGGCCTTTTCCCCACAACCCTGGGCGGTGGTTGTGGGGGTCTGTGGGCAGGAGGGATATTGAAACCTTGAACCAGATCCCAGACCGGTACATTGTACCCCTACTCATTCACCAAATAAGTGTCAAAAAGAAATAAAAACACACACACACAGTTTTTGACAATTCCTTTTTTAAAAACAAAAAACAATGTCCCCCAATGTAGACCTATCATCAATCACGCCACCTGCTGCGCCGTCATACCAGAAAAAAAAAAAAGCTCTGCCCGTGACAAAGGATAACCACAGACTGCCTGCTCCTCTGTCTGAATGTCCTAAAAAGGTAAGAGCGTGGTCTTCCCTATTGCATCATCGACCGGTTCATGCTGGGCCACTGATGTCACAGGGAGTGGTGCCACCAGGTGACGTCACTGCGTGGCCCCACCCCTTACCCCTTAGGAACTTTCAGATGGAGGAGAAGGCAGCCAGCAGTTAGCACTCGCTCGTCCCCTCTGCAAGACATCAATAGTCAGTTACAAGGGAGTAGTTATTAGTAAGTATTTTACTTGTATGTTAAAAAGGCACCTTTATTTCTATTTCTTTTAGCAACAGTAAGTATACCTATTTAGGATATGGTGAGAAAGAACTAAGGGAATCAAAAAGCCCTTCCACCAAATCAGTTCATAACATTATAAATGTATCTTAGAACAGAAGGTATCCACGTGTCTCATTCCATCAAACATACCAGGCATATTCCTCATTTTATGACAATGGTCAGAGACATGGAAACCATTTCTTTACAGCTCAGTGGCCAGTTTGCATCCAGAACCACTGGAATATAGTGCAAATATAGCCTATTTTATAGAACCAGGGAGGTTTGAGTTACCAGGCTTTTCCAAAAAGCAATAGAAGAGAGTTACACTTTTTCCAGTGCATAGTAATCAATTTTCATGTATATTTATGTCTTATTCCTTTACAAAACTTTTTATTATGATATTTATTATTATATTTTCAGGGTTGTTGCTGAGAATGATTTTCTGCACAATCTTCTGAGCAAGGTCACAGCTCTAAAAGGAGATAGTGGGGGTCAAGGTAAATGAATGCCATGTTATTCTGGAATATAATTGTAAATATATTTTATTGGCGAAAGCATAGTGTTGCTGAAGTCATTTATTTTAATGCATAAAAAACAAGTTTTTGCAGCACCGAGGCCCTTTTTTTCAGGCATAATTTTAAATTAAGCTATTTGCCTTATGACAAATTTTCCTTATTCTTTTATCTATTGTCATAATACCACTTTGTTGATATGATAAAATTATATACTTTAGTTATAGGTTTATAAATTGACAACAAAAAGTACTGATTGATTTGGAAGGGTGGATATGACATTATACCTGATACAGCTTATGTACACTAATCTTAGTATATTATACCAGTTCCAGGGACAACTCTCCACATCCATATCCTAATATATATCAAATTGTAAAAAGAAAGAGGGGACAAGTTGTACCCCTACCAAAAGAAACAGGACTTTATAGGAAATGGTGCTATCACTGAGATGAGCACATACATGTATATATATCGTAAAAGATACATTTTATTGCATAAACATAATTAAAAAGGGCTCCAATTTAGACATAAAAACATGTACAAAACCATAGCACAACGGCTTCAACTGCTACACATATCCAGTCATTGCATAAGTACATTAGGGGCCAACGCGTTTCACAGAACACTTTCGCTGCTTCTTCAGGGAACTTTAACGTGTATCAACATTATTATGAAATTTGAAAGAAGAAAAACATATTATACATCAAAAATTCATTAAAAATAGACACTTATTATTCATAAATAAGTGAATATCTGTGCTCACCAATTTTGCCACAGTACATTGTTAAAACCTCCAGATGCTCTGGGTAAAACCCGTGTCATATGATGACCAACTGGCCTCTGGTAGAAACACAGGGCTAGGTCTGATGGACACTGGACCATATATCTATAAATACGGGAATCAGGCAGACAAAAATGTTGCCCAATAACTAAAATAAAAAGATACTTTACTCAGTGGGTATATGTCTATGCTAGGGGACTGCTGGATGGGAGAGTGTCAATATCTTCTCAGCCATCCTCACTTGGTGGGAGTCCATACTCCGACCGGAGGTGGCACTGCGCGAGGATCAAAGTAGCTTTTGACTATGGCCTTTGTGCCTGGGGCCACGTCGGACTGTGCGCATGCGTACTAGACTGGGCGCCCATGCTGGACATGATGTATTGGGCGGCACCATGGCCCTGTCATGTCCGGTGGGACCATATCAAACAAACAAGCTGGCAGGACCACAAGCCGGACATAACTCCAGCAGCCACTTTAATACAGTATCTCACAAAAGTGAGTACACCCCTCACATTTTTGTAAATATTTTATTATACCTTTTCATGTGACAATACTGAAGAAATTACACTTTTCTACAATGTAAAGTAGGGAGTGTACAGCTTGTATAACAGTGTAAATATTCTGTCCCCTCAAAATAACTCAACATACAGCATTTAATGTCTAAACAACAAAAGTGAGTACACCCCTAAGTTAAAATGTCCAAATTGGGCCCAATTAGCAATTCTCCCTCCCTGGTGTCATGTGACTCGATAGTATTACAAGGTCTCAGGTGTAAATGGGGAGCAGGTGTTAAATTTGGTGTTATCGCTCTCACTCTCTTACTGGTCACTGGAAGTTCAACATGGCAACTCATGGCAAAGAACTCTCTGAGGATCTGAAAAAAAGAATTGTTGCTCTACATAAAGATGGCCTAGGCCAGTGATGGCGAACATTGGCACCCCATATGTTTTGGAACTGCATTTTCCATGATGCAGTGTAGTGGAGCATCATGGCAAATGTAGTTCCAAAACATCTAGGGTGCCAAGGTTCGCCATCACTGGCCTAGGCTATAAGAAAATTGCCAAGACCCTGAAACTGAGCTGCAGCACGGTGGCCAAGACCATACAGCGGTTTAACAGGACAGGTTCCACTCAGAACAGGCCTTGCCATGGTCTACCAAAGAAGTTGAGTGCACATGCTCAGCGTCATATCCAGAGGTTGTCTTTGGGAAAAAGGCGTATGAGTGCTGCCAGCATTGCTGCAGAGGTTGAAGTGGTTGGGGGTCAGCCTGTCAGTGCTCAGACCGTATGACGCACACTGCATCAATCTGGTTTGCATGGCTGTCGTCCCAGAAGGAAGACTCTTCTAAAGATGATGCACATAAAAGCCCGCAAACAGTTTGCTGAAGACAAGCCGACTAAGGACATGGATTACTGGAACCATGTCCTGTTGTCTGATGAGACAAAGATAAACTTATTTGGTTCAGATGGTGTCAAGAGTGTGTGGTGGCAATCAGGCGAGGAGTACAAAGACAAATGTGTCTTGCCTACAGTCAAGCATGGTGGTGGGAGTGTCATAGTCTGGGACTGCATGAGTGCTGCTGGCACTGGGGAGCTACAGTTTATTGAGAGAACCATGAATGCCAACATGTACTGTGACATACTGAAGCAGAGCATGATCCCCTCCCTTTGGAGACTGGGGTGCAGGGTAGTATTCCAACATAACAATCCCAAACACACCTCCAAGATGACCACTGCCTTGCTAAAGAAGCTGAGGGTAAAGGTGATGGACTGGCCAAGCATGTCTCCAGACCTAAACCCTATTGAGAATCTGTGGGGCACCATAAAATGGAAGGTGGAAGAGCTCAAGGTCTCTAACATCCACCAGCTCCATGATGTTGTCATGCAGGAGTGAAAAAGGGCTCCAGTGGCAACCTGTGAAGCTCTGGTGAACTCCATGCTGGAAAATAAGGGCGGCCACACAAAATATTGACACTTTGGGCCCAATATGGAAATTTTAACTTAGGAGGGTACTTACTTTTGTTGCCAGTGGTTTAGACATTAATGGCTGTGTGTTGATTGGGTTTTGAGTTATTTTGAGGGGGACACTGTAATACAAGCTGTACACTCACTATTTTTCATTGTAGAAAAGTGTGATTTCTTCAGTGTTGTCACATGAAAAGATATAATGAAATATTTACAAAAATGTGAGGAGTGTACTCACTTTTGTGTGATAATGTACATATACAGCAGCAATACACAAGGTGAGAATTATAAGGACAAAACTATACGGACACTATAGGTGCTGGGAGCAGCTGGCTGGTTGTCTATTGTTGTGGTTCCATGGGGCTACCTATGTGTGGGGGTTGCTCTTTTGGGACTACATAGATGGATGGTGCCTGCAGTGGTTTTGGGTTACTATTGATTAGCATGGATATACAGTAATTGTGGATGGTTGTTTTTGCTAATTTGCCTGATTTGTTTTTGAGGGTGGTACCTTTGTGAGTTTTATCGATCTATATGTAGGGAGATGTGGGATGGAGTTGTGTGGGGATGTGTGCTGTGGTTGTAGTGGTGGGATGCATGTGGGGATTTGGGAGGTGAGTGGATAGATTAAGAGTTGGTTGCGGCTGTGTCTGTATGTTTGTGTGGATGGTTTTGGGTGTGCCTTTGTGGGTGTTTGGGCTGGATATAGGTGTGTATGTGGTTGGATGTGGGTTATGTATGTTATGTTACAGGTAATATGTACTAATGTGTGTTTATTTATTTGGTAGATCTAGAAAACTAGCAGCCCATTAGCATAGACATATACCCACTGAGTGCAGTATCTTATTTTAGTTATTGGGCAACATTTTGGTCTGCCTGATTATCATATGAATGGGCTCCATCAGACTTGGCCCCGGGTTTCGACCAGAGGCCAATTGGTCATCGTATGACCCAGGTTTTACCATGAGTGACTAGAGGTTTTAACAGTGTACTGTGGAAAATTGGTGAGCACAGATATTCACTTATTTATGAATAATAAGTGTCTATTCTTAATGAATTTTTGCTGTATAATATGTTTTTCTTCTTTCAAATTTCATAATAATGTAGATACACATAAAGTTCCCTGAAGAAGCAGAGAAAGTGTTCAGTGAAACGCGTTGGACCTTAATGTACTTATGCAAGCACTGGATATGTGTAGATGTTGAAGCTGTTGTGCTATGGTTTTTATGTCTAAATCTGAGCCCTTTTTAATTACCGTATATACTCGAGTATAAGCCGACCCGAATATAAACCGAGGCACCTAATTTTATGACAAAAAACTGGGAAAACTTATTGACTCGAGTATAAGTCTAGGGTGAGAAATGCAGCAGCTACTTGACCCAACTGGACCACCACGAGACCAAAAACAGGGGCTGCGGGCATGGTACAGGGGCTGCGGACATGGTACAGGAGATGCAGGGCTGTGGGCATGGTAAAGGAGATGGTACAGGAGATGGTACAGGCATGATACAGGAGATGGTTCAGGCATGGCACAGGAGATGGTTCAGGCATGACACAGGAGATGGCACAGGCATGGCACAGATGGTACAAGCATGGCACAGATATGGTACTGATGGTACAGGAGATGCAGTGCTGCAGGCATGGTACAGGAGTCTTACTTACCTTTACCTGCAGTGCTGCGGAGGAGTCTCACTTACCTTTTCGTCTTACATTTAAAAATGGCGCTGCCCAGCACCAACACATCACTGCGCATGCGCTGTCTGCCCGGGACTAGCCGAACGTGTACGGGCTTTCCCAAGTGGCGGCGACACATGCGCACTGACCGGAGAAAAGGTAAGTTAGACCGTGACTCGAGTATAAGCCGAGGGGGGCTTTTTCAGCATGAAAAAACATGCTAAAAAACTTGGCTTATACTCAAGTATATACGGTATGTTTGAACAATAAAATGTATCTTTTACGATAGCTCATTTCAGTGACAACACCATGTCCTATAAAGTCCTGTTCCTTTTGGTAGAGGTACGTCTTGGCCCTGTCTTGTCTTTCTTTTTACAGCTTATGTACACTGATAACAGCATATTGTCAATTCCTAAGCTTAGAATTAATTTATCACCAAGAGTTACAGGGAGTTTGCCTACTGGCACGCCACAAACCCAAAGGCAAACATTTATTATATTACAGCTTATTAACTCTTAGATATGATGGCTGCATTTGTTTATTTTTCTTTCTTTTATTTTCATTTGGTGATACAGACATTAAGTCAATTTTTTTTTCAAAAGAACAAGCTCTCTTGCAGAAGTATTAAGTTACAGGGATGAGGCAAACAATTTACCACTGGAAAGGGTGCTTTCAATAATCATTTTTTTTTATTTTTGTAAAACTGTTATCCCCCCAAACCCCCCCCCCAAAAAAAAAAAACAGTTGCTGTAACTGCTTATAAAGTATTAGCTGGAGTTCAGCTTCAAAGTGTTAGGGCATTTAAATTTGCTAGTACATCTAATAATACTCTCCCACCAGAATAATAATACTACTGTCCAAAGGTGCACCCTGTGCTCTTTTATCCAGTGTAGGGGCATCCTAAAACAGGAGGTGTATTACTGGCCAGATCATCAGGTAAAAACATGTAAAAATCCCCCCAAAAAATAACACAACCACCATGTCTAATGATTGGTAAACTGCATGGTAATACATTTTTGTTTTTGGGGTAAATACTGCTTAATAAACTCAAGTTAATACTACCTAATGATTATTCAGGGCCAACCCCTTCAGCTAACATGCCCATTTCATTACCTACTTTACCAGAAATAACAATACTTTATAACCCTTCCTGTTTATCTACCCCAAACCATAAAACACCCTTCAAACTTCCTGTTTTTCATCTCAGGTTTGTTTCCCCTCTATGGATTTGGAGATTAAGATTAATCTATGGATTTAACTTGCTAGAATGTCAGTTTTTGAAGTATGGTATGGTGTTTTTAAGAACAATTTGACTTTTAGGAGCATTGCCCAATTTCTACTGCGTATACCCGATCATCAACTCATTAATGCATATGCTTGATCCGTGCTTATGATGGCAAACAGCCACCCAGAGAAGTACTAAAGGAGTACAGAGAAATGCTAAAAGTGAAATTGTCCTTTGATTAGGAGCCTTTGTTGCCTTTCATGATTGCTCTTGATAGCCTATTAACCTGGTGCTACAACTTGGAAAACCAAGTTTAATTAAGTAAATTCAAGACCTGGCCTACTAAATTCCACATTCAATGTATTGCCACTGGGTACTAAAGCCACTGTCAACATCTAAGGTTCAATAGTGAGATGTAAGGGGACTAGTCTTGCTTCCTAGTCAGTATTTGCATAGTCCTTTGGCATCCTGATATGAGAGATTTGGGTCAATCACAATGATAAACTCTCATGCCCCTGAAACTTTAAAACAATTCTGTAATTGCAGTGCCATGTACAGTATATAATGTAACAATATGATGGACAATAAGCTGATGGATCATGCTTACACACTGTTCATTCTGAAGTTTTGAAAGGGATTTCACATCTTATATGCCTTACACATTGGTCTAGCACCAACTTGGCAGGCACATGTGAAGACACAGAGGGACTTATTGACTTCATTTGTAAGCAGGTGATGCCTCCTACTGCTACGTAATTAGAAATGATAATAATTCATATTTTGCAGGACTGTGGGTGACTATAAAAATGCTGGTTGGTGATTCTGTACAAATTCGCAAGGATTACCCTCATCTTGTGGACAGAACTACAGTGGTAGCAAGGAAGCTGGGATTTCCTGAGATAATCATGCCAGGTAGGTTGACAAGGCTATCATAAAACATAACACTTTTGTATTTAATACAATGCCAACAGAGTTAAAGAAAACTATGTCTACATCAAAAATTGTCAGTTATAATTGAAGATTAACAATAACCATGCTTACATGGCCCATAGTATTATTGTTTTCACTACAATTCCTGCTATAAGTGAAAGTCCAGTATGCCCTATGCTAATGCAACTGAATACAATGAGTAGAGCAAAACATTTAATTTCACAATTGAGTAGTATAAGTATAAGACAACTAAGGTATAGGTAAAAAATAGACACCTATACTTCAAGTTTTAATTCTCAATTGTTTCATCCTGTTTCTTTAAAATCAATCTACATTTAGTCCCCATAATTATGTTAGAATTATTTCAGAAATCTCCATCTACATTTGTTTCCTTTATGCGTGTGTATACAACACATTTTTCTCCTATAATATGTTCATTTGTAGCTATGTATTTAGATGCAGTGAGAGCATAGACTAAAAGTGTAAGTGATGTTAAGTAATAAGTCAAAGTAAAATAACACATCCTGACGGCGCTTTAGATGACCATGTTCCTCCCTGCTGGACACTGAAACATTGCAGACTGGGCTGTATCAATCAGATACCTGATGACAGTTCCAGAAGCAGGTCTGATAGAATTTAATTAAACAATGGATGGGCAGACATAGCTTAGCTACTTCCTGCCCGGCCGTTATATTATAGACGTCATACGACTTCCTCCCAGGATCGCGCCTCATGCACGCCTCCCAGGCCCTCTGGAACGATCTGTTACACAGCCAATGACAGATCACTGTATCAGCCCACTGCCATTACCATGTAAACAATGTGGCCAATCATAGCAGATCACATGACAATTGTACACAGTGAATGGCTTTCTTTCATGCTTTTCATTGTGTACTATTGTGATGAGCTCTGTGATTGGTCAAAGTGATTACATGGTACAGACAGGGCCAATAACAACCCATATGTACTATATTATTATCTGTGGCCAATCACTGAACTCATCACAATAGTAAACACTGAATGAATAGTTTTCATTCAGAAAAAATGTTAGTGGAGAGATTAGCTCTGCTGCTAATGGATGGGATGGATGTTGATATATGCTAAATGTCAACATGTAAATGTCATTGTTGAGACATTTGGAGATGGTTTGCTAGCGTCTAACCTAATGCCTATGGTAAATTTTAACTTTTTCTCACTTCGATTTTCACATATGGGGTCAAATCCGCTTATACTTTCATTGGTTTCTGACTAATGTATATAGTCCCTGTACATAGCAAGTAACTCACCTAAATATACTATATTTGCCAATGATCAGTAAAGTAGGTAGTAATACCACTGTAATCATGTTTTACTTTGTTTTCTAATACATGATGATTTGAAAAACTGGTAAAAAAGTAATTGCTTGTACTAATGTGTGTTGAACTTTATCTATAGATAGCATTTATTTTAGGCATGAACCAGGCAATTTTAGCCAATTAACCATAAGCAATAATAATGAATTGGTTTAAAGTGTTAAAGTGAGGGGTCCAAAATAAACCAAAACCTAGAAATACTGAAAAGTATAACACTATTTTCTTGAAACAGAAAGTATTATAATGCAATGAAATATATTATGTGGCGATTGGTATCGGCGCTACCTTACAATGTAAAACGTGACTTCCCCAAAGTGTGGGTGAAAAAATATATAAGGGTGTCAACAAAAATAGTTTTTTTGTGAGTAAATTAAATGAAATAAACAATCCGTGTGTTTATTGAATTTCAAATAAAAGACAAATATAGTGATACATGTGGAATATACATATCGAAATGGTGGAAAAAAAGAAAAAAATTGGGGGGGGGGAAGGGGGGGGTGTTCCCACAACCACAAGTGTTATATCAGGTATACACTTTTTCTGATATATCTGTGCCACACAAGTATTGAAAGTAAACAGGTGCTACTGTGCAGAGTTCAAAATGACCACAACCACAAGTGTTATATCAGGACTTTCCCTGATATATGTGCCACACATGTGCTAGAAATAAGCAAAAGCTGCTGTGCAGAGTCCAAAGTGTCCACTAGGTGGCGTCTGCAATACGACCTGTGCAGCTGTATGGGGGGTCTCTTCTTCGTATTTGGGGGAGCACTTCCGAGCCGGTGGTCTGGTGCCCTAAATGCTCATAACGAAAGAAGGCCCCAAAGTGAATAGAAAATCCATACAATAGCGGCAAAAAAGCGCAGTACACTCACTGTTAAGATGATCTGGATCAGAGTAGAAAAAAACAGTCCGCGCCGGGATGCTTCCGCGTTCCACGGCCGACAACCGGAAGTGAACGGAGCGGCAGTTGACGTCCCTCTGACGAAACGCGTAGGGCGGAGTCTAGAACGTGCAACGTCACTTCCGGTTGTCGGCCGTGGAACGCGGAAGCATCCCGGCGCGGACTGTTTTTTTCTACTCTGATCCAGATCATCTTAACAGTGAGTGTACTGCGCTTTTTTGCCGCTATTGTATGGATTTTCTATTCACTTTGGGGCCTTCTTTCGTTATGAGCATTTAGGGCACCAGACCACCGGCTCGGAAGTGCTCCCCCAAATACGAAGAAGAGACCCCCCATACAGCTGCACAGGTCGTATTGCAGACGCCACCTAGTGGACACTTTGGACTCTGCACAGCAGCTTTTGCTTATTTCTAGCACATGTGTGGCACATATATCAGGGAAAGTCTTGATATAACACTTGTGGTTGTGGTCATTTTGAACTCTGCACAGTAGCACCTGTTTACTTTCAATACTTGTGTGGCACAGATATATCAGAAAAAGTGTATACCTGATATAACACTTGTGGTTGTGGGAACACCCCCCCCTTCCCCCCCCCCCCCCCCAATTTTTTTCTTTTTTTCCACCATTTCGATATGTATATTGCACATGTATCACTATATTTGTCTTTTATTTGAAATTCAATAAACACACGGATTGTTTATTTCATTTAATTTACTCACAAAAAAACTATTTTTGTTGACACCCTTATATATTTTTTCACCCACACTTTGGGGAAGTCACGTTTTACATTGTAAGGTAGCGCCGATACCAATCGCCACATAATATATTTCATTTTCACCCTTGCACTTAAGGGTTGATTGGTGGCAGCTCACACCTTCTATTTACTTATCTATTTGTCCCCTCATATATCCTTAGTCCATAGCGCTGGTCACCCTCCCTTTACTATTATAATGCAATGTTTAACTCCAATCAAAAAAGTACCTTACCTACCAGTGGCGGCCCGTGCATAGGGGGCGCCAGGGCGCCGCCCCCCCTACCCCTAAAGAAAAGAAAAAAAAAAGAGAAAAAAAAAAACGAACAAATAAAGTTTTGAAAAAAAAAATTACAAAACGAACAAATAAAGTTTTGAAAAAAAAAAAAATTGTGTTCGCCGCTACCCCGGCCTATGTGGTGGCTATGGGGGGGGGGGGGGTGGGGTTTACGACCCAGAAGGGCGCCGATTGGCTGCCTTCTGGGGGCGTAACCTGAGCTCAAGTCATTGCGCTTGGGCACCCCACTTTCCTGATATCCTGGCTTTGATTGGTCCAGTCTACAGCCTGGACCAATCATCATCCAGGACATCCCATGGCCCCATGCTGACCCCGCTGACGTTGCGTGGACCGGCATTGCAGAGAGCGGAGCGGAGCGGAGAGGAGACCGGAGAAGAGGAGAGGGAGAAGCCGAGCCTCCAGGTAAATGCACTGCTCTGTCGGGCACGCACGCATAGCTCTGCATTAGGGGACATATACTGGTGGTCACTGCACTGGAGGCACGCACGCATAGCTCTGCATTAGGGGACATATACTGGTGGTCACTGCACTGGAGGCACGCACGCATAGCTCTGCATTGGGGGACATATACTGGTGGTCACTGCATTGGAGGCACGCACGCATAGCTCTGCATTGGGGGACATATACTGGTGGTCACTGCACTGGAGGCACGCACGCATAGCTCTGCATTGGGGGACGTATACTTGTGGTCACTGCATTGGAGGCACGCACGCATAGCTCTGCATTGGGGGATGTATACTTGTGGTCACTGCATTGGAGGCACGCACGCATAGCTCTGCATTGGGGGATGTATACTTGTGGTCACTGCATTGGAGGCACACATGCATAGCTCTGCATTGGGGGATGTATACTTGTGGTCACTGCATTGGAGGCACGCACTCATAGCTCTGCATTGGGGGACATATACTTGTGGTCACTGCATTGGAGGCACGCACGCATAGCTCTGCATTGGGGGACATATACTTGTGGTCACTGCATTGGAGGCACGCACGCATAGCTCTGCATTGGGGGATGTATACTTGTGGTCACTGCACTGGAGGCACGCACGCATAGCTCTGCATTGGGGGACGTATACTGGTGGTCACTGGCTGCACTGGAGGCACGCACGCATAGCTCTGCATTGGGGAACGTATACTGGTGGTCACTGGAGGCACGCACGCATAGCTCTGCATTGGGGGACGTATACTGGTGGTCACTGGCTGCACTGGAGGCACGCACGCATAGCTCTGCATTGGGGGACGTATACTGGTGGTCACTGGCTGCACTGGAGGCACGCACGCATAGCTCTGCATTGGGGGACGTATACTGGTGGTCACTGGAGGCACGCACGCATAGTTCTGCATTGGGGGACGTATACTGGTGGTCACTGGAGGCACGCACGCATTGCTCTGTATTGGGGGATGTATACTGGTGGTCACTGGCTGCACTGGAGGCACGCACGCATAGCTCTGCATTGGGGGACATGTATACTGGTGGTCACTGGCTGCATTGGAGGCACGCACGTATAGCTCTGCATTGGGGGATGTATACTGGTGGTCACTGGCTGCACTGGAGGCACGCACGCATAGCTCTGCATTGGGGGACGTATACTGGTGGTCACTGGCTGCACTGGAGGCACGCACGCATAGCTCTGCATTGGGGGATGTATACTGGTGGTCACTGGCTGCACTGGAGCCATGCACGCATAGCTCTGCATTGGGGACATGTATACTGGTCACTGCATTGGGGACATGTATGCTGGTCACTACATTGAAAGGGGGCATTTATACTGGTCACTATATTACATAGTTACATAGTTACATAGTTACATAGTTAGTGAGGCTGAAAAAAGACACAAGTCCATCCAGTTCAACCTATGATGTGTGTGTGTGTTTGCTAACCGTACATTGTATACCCCTGTATGTTGTGGTCTTTAAGGTGTCCATCCAATAGTTTTTTGAAACTATCAAGGCTCCCCGCTGATACGACTGCTTGCGGAAGAGAATTCCACATCCTTACTACTCTTACAGTGAAGAACCCCTTACGCACTTTAAGGTTAAACCGCCTTTCCTCAAGTTTTAGTGAGTGGCCACGTGTCTTATTGTATTCCCTTACTCTGAATAGTTTGTTCCTTATGCTAGGGTCGCCAGTACAGTATTTGTACATTGATATCATATCCCCCCTCAATCGTCTCTTCTCCAGAGAGAATAAGTTCAGTGCTTGTAGTCTTTCCTCATAGCTGATGTCCTCCATTCCCCTAATTATTTTTGTTGCCCTTCTCTGGACTTTCTCCAGTTCCAGCACATCCTTCCTGAGGACCGGTGCCCAGAACTGGACAGCATACTCCAGATGTGGCCGGACCAGAGTTTTGTAGAGTGGAAGAATAATCTCTTTATTTCTGGAGTGAATCCCCTTTTTTATACAACCCAGTATTCTGTTGGCTTTGCTTGCAGCGGCTTGGCATTGCATGCCACTTCCAAGCCTGTTGTCTACCAGTACCCCCAGGTCCCTTTCCATCCTAGACTCACCCAGAGGTTCCCCCCCTAGTGAGTAGCTTGCTTTCTGGTTACTGGCCCCCAAGTGCATTACTTTACATTTTTCTACATTAAACCTCATCTGCCATGTAGTTGCCCACCCCGTTATTTTGTTCAGGTCTGCTTGCAAGATTTCCACATCCTGTATAGAAGATATTGGCATGCCTAATTTAGTATCATCTGCAAATACTGAGATTGTACTAGATATCCCCTCCTCTAGATCATTTATGAATAAATTAAACAGGATTGGTCCCAGGACAGAACCCTGGGGGACCCCACTTTCCACACCCGCCCACTCAGAGTACTCCCCATTAATCATAATATTGAAGGGGGCATGTACTGTGGGGTTTGTGCTAGGGGCCTGTACTGTGGGGTTTGTGCTTAAGTTGTTTGTGCGGGGTTTGTGCCTGAGGGGTTTGTGCTGGGGGGGTCTGTACTGTGAGGTTTGTGCTGGGGGGGTCTGTACTGTGAGGTTTGTGCTGGGGGGGTCTGTACTGTGGGGTTTGTGCCACTCTCAGTCCATGTATCCCATAATAGGATGTCTCTCACAGTATATCCCATAATAGGGCCCCTGCTCCCTATTATGGGATATACTAATACTGATGGACCCCTTAATATGTGATATATTGGGAGAATTGGTTCACGCGAGCAAAATACAGGGGACAAAATGGGTGGAGTCTATAAGGGGTGGGGCTTCTGAGAAATGGGATGGGTCAAAATGGAAGGGCGGGGTCTTGCGCCCCCCCCCCATCTTAAAACTTCACCAGCCGCCACTGTTACCTACAATTTTTTATGCTGCAGAGGCCAACTTTACATATAGCACATTTACAGTTTAATATTCTTGAGCCACCATGAGCCCAACTGTTTCAGTGTATTAGTGCTTATCAGTGCAAGATATAGAAAACTTGCCATCGTTCAATGCTACTGGTATATTCCCTGGCAGGAGCATAGGCCAAATTGTGATTATGATGGTTTTGGGAGCAAGGATTGTGTAAGTACATACGAGAATAATATAGGCTACCATTTTTGACCTTCTCTTAACAATTTCTGTTAAGAAAATATTGTGAGTCTACAAATCAGTTGTCCAGTGCTTTTAAAAAAAAAAAAATGAGGCAGTTTTTATTACCATTACACAGCCTTCCTAGAAGGCAGGGTAGAATGACACACAGAGACAATTGTCTGGTAAATATGTAAAAATTGGGGTTCACTTGTTGGCTGGGTAATGTAAATATAAACTAGGCTATATTTCTTATTCACTTGGTTTACAAAAATGAAACTATTTGAAAACAAAGTTTTTTTTTTATGTGGATAGAGTGGGGATAAATTAGACCCCTGTCCATTTCTTTTTTTTTTTTTTGCTTTGTGGGGCTCAGTTGGAAATATTTTCCCTTACTCCCTGATTTGGGGACAATCTTTCACATAATATAAATGGGTACTAATATTTATAGGTAAAGTTGATCCAGGAAATATCCGATTGTCTCTCGGGGGATAAAGAAGGAATTTTTTCTCCTGATGTAGCAAATTGGATCATGCTTTGCTGGGGTTTTTTGCCTTCCTCTGGATCAGCTGCGGGTAAAGGATTGTGTATATGGGATTGTATGGTTGTGTTTTCTTTACTGTTTTTTTGTTTTTTATTGGTTGAACCAGATGGACTTTTGTGTCTTTTTCCAACCTGACTAACTATGTAACAAGACAGGAAGACCTGTTTTACACAGGCTTTATCTTGTATAAAAGCAGTGTAAACAGCAATCGACAAAGCATTTGCAGAGCTTTCAGCAAGCTTTGTTTGTGTTGTTTGTTTGTTAAGCTTTTAAAATACCATTTAAATCCAGTTTGTAAATGCTGAACACAGATCCCAATAGGATTGCTGATTGCCACTTTAAACAAGTAGCTAGCAGGCTTCAGCATTTCTTGAAACTTGTTGAAAGCATGCTGAAGCCTGTAACAGCTTGTTTAATGTGGCAATCAACAATCCCATTAGGATCTGTGTTCAGTATTTACTAGATTTGAATGGTACTTTAAAAGGTTTAAAAGCTTTAACAAAGCTTGCTGAAAGTTCTGCAAATCCTTTGTGAAAGTTTTGCTGTTCCCATTGCTCATTGCAAATAAAAAAAAAAAAAAGAACCGCAGAGTTGATCAATTACCACAAAAATAAAGCTCTATTTGTGAGAAAAAAAGGGCATCAATTTTGATTGGGTACAGCATCGCATGACCGCGCAGTTGTCAGTGAAAATAATGCAGTGCCGTATCGCAAAAAATAGCGTGGTCATTAAGGGGATAAAATCTTCCGGTCCTTAAGTGGTTAAAGAAGCAATTTTTATTGATGTCTTTGCTGTTGTTAGAGAATTTCTTCATAAATGCATACAGAAAATTATATGCAATAAAACATTATATATTAATTTTAAAAATTGATATTTTTGGCAAATAAAATAATTGTGTTTTTTAATATATTTTGCTGAATTTATATTTTGTACACAGGTGATGTAAGGAATGATATTTACGTTACTTTGCTGAGTGGAGATTTTGACAGAGCCACCCAGAGAAATGTGGAAGTGATCATGTGTGTCTGTGATGAAGATGGGAAAATAATACCTGTAATTATTATTTTTTCTCATAATACTACAACCATTTCAAACAATTTAAAATTATAACCGTTTTGCAATAATTAATACACAACAACATAATACAGGCAATTATATGTGAGGTCCAGTATCAAAAGCCCTATTTCATTTTAAGATGCCGCTTTGAGTATAACTTTATTCTCTTGTAAAAAAGATTGCAACTGTTATTAGGTTGGAAACATAAATAGGAAAAAAATTAACTAACGTTGTACCTAAGGCATACTTTATGCGGGATATTGTGCATTATAAGGTACACAAGCATAAATATGGATGTAGACTAGAAGTACTGTATATAGTCAAGCAGGAGATCATGGAAAGATAATTGACTAGTCTGTTATATTCTGCAACACTTTTACTGTTAAAATAAATGTAAAATACTAATTCTCTGTAGGATAGTGTCTCAGGTGGAAGTTAACCCATGCTAAACTTTGGTGATGGGCCAATCTGCCTGGATTTGATTTATCAAGCGTTTGGCAATTTTTTGTTAAAGTTCTCTTAACCCAAACTTAGCGGAGAACCCCATTAAAGTCTATGGGGGTGAATCTAATTGTTTAATTCTGACCATTTTTAGGGCTAATAGACAAACTACTGGCAAAAAAGGACCTTACAGCAGGGAGAGGGTCTTTTCATACACTTGAAAGGAAAACATTAAAAATACCCAAATCCTTTAAATAAAATGCTTGGGTGATGCCTTAAAGCTGTACATGGTGTTATAGAACAGTACAATTTAGCTTGCATACAGCAACATCCCAAGCTGATTAATTCATTTTTTTTTCAAGTAGCTTTTTTTAATTAACAATAAACCTGCTTTTATCAGCAAATATAAATGAATAGTAGTTTGCTGTAGCTGTCCCTGTTTTCACTGATGCAAAACTGTACTGACACTGGCCAATTTCTATCAAGCTGTCATTACGAGCTAAGAAGACAACGCAGTATAAAATTGGTCAGCAGGAGGAACATTTTAAATAGCAGAGAGATACAGCAGTATAAAATGAGCCAGTAGCAGACAGTTTTAAATGGGGATAATAGGCCAAAATGTACTAATGCCAAAGAATACAGGCAGGCTTTTTACTACAAAAATGAAAAGATATATCTGGGTTAGTTGGGCTGATAACATCAAGGCAGCACCACATCCTCAACAAAGCAGCACGGAGATGTAACAGCTAGGTTGCAAAGGAATTCAATAAGAGATAAAACAGCCCGCACAAGCTTTTCACATGTGGCAATGACATCCCCTGTAAGAACAACCAGTCACCAGTTCGTGTAAGCTGTGTTATCTCTTTTTAAATCCATTTGCAATCTAACTGTTACATCTTAGTGCTGCTTTGGTATTTCTTTAATTAATTCCTCATCTGAATAGAGCTCCCTGTGTGACCCCTTGGATTGGGAATACATATTATTTCTGTGACCCATTGTAAATTCTAATGGTGCATCGTTGGAATTTATGGGACGGGATGCATGAGGAAGTTAAACATTTTTGTAAGATCACAGCCAGGCTTATTTTTGTAAAATTTTACAAAATGTAACTATTATTGTAAATGCCTTTTTGTAAATTGAACCTTGAACAAGAATTTTTTTTTTTTTTTTTTTATTCTGATGTCTCTTTTAGGCACATAGCTTGTGGAATTTGGGAAGTATATCAAATGATTCTTCCAACAGAGCTATGCCCCAGAAAGAGACATCGGAATCATCGTTGTCGTCACTTTCCATACCAGATGTCGAATTTTCCCACGAATTGCTATCGCTCAGTTCTTCAAGTAACTCAGTTTCACTGTCGCTGTTTTCCAGTTCATCTCAAAGCATTTTTGCGCAAAAAAAAAAGATTTTTGGTCGCTATGGTCATTCTCAATTTTCCAGGCACAAATAACTGGAAAAGCACAGGCAGGGCACTGGAAAAGTCACCAGGTGCAATCCTGTGGTTAAATGGCATGATACAGTGTAATCCGTCAGGATTACAACTTTGTATCATGTAATTTGTGTATTTACACTTTTTACATTGCGGCCGGTTCCACCCCCCTGTGTCGCAACGCTCGCAGGGAAGGGAAGCGGAAGACAGGTACCGGCATCGGCCGAGCACACAGCGGGAGGACAGCGAAAGGACGGCGGGGGAGGACGGTGAGGGATCGCAGGGGAAGGTGAGTTTTAAAATGTAAAACAACAGATTTCCATGCAAAAGGATGTACCGCTTTTAGCATAGAAATCTGGACATAATCAGACCGCCAGGGAGGTTAAAGAGGAACTTCACAACTATTATAAAAAATACAACAAAAACAGCTTTACAAATGCTCAAAAATGACCATCTACAACAGATAAATATAGATAATTGCAGACTTTTTAATATTTGCATACTTTATCTTTCTTTTCACCCCCAGTCACAAAATGGCCATTTTATTAAGGGTAAATTCTCCCTTTACTTCATGGAGCTCGACCTAGAACTCTGGGTCTGCCTCTTGGAACACGTGAAAGAAACTTCCCAGGATGCATTTGTAATCAGTGCCACACTCAATCTGGAAGTGGAAAAACAGTAATTATAAGAAAAAGCAAAAAATGTTTAACTAATGAATGTAATATGATTTCATATCAGCATGCAGAGCTGAATGATGATTGGATTTTTACTGAAACAGGAAAGAGATAAAGTATCTATCAGATAAAAATGTTTCTCTCCCTGAAATCACAGGTTAGGAATGTTCAACTTAAACCAGGCATGTCCAACCTGCGGCCCGGAACCGCAGGCAATGCGGCCCTCTGCCCCCTGACAATTTTTTAACTATGGTATATATTTTATATGTGGCCCGAGAAAATATCTCTACACTCAATAAGGCCCAGAGAAGCCAAAAGGTTGGACACCCATGACTTGAACCTTCAGCTGTTGTCTGGCTGGTTCTTCCTCTGGACTTTTTCTTTCTGTCTAAGCTTCCCTTTCCTGAAGTAAAGATATGCTCTGTTTTCTGTTTGCTAATTGAAGCCTACAGTTTCTTCACGTAGCAGTTTCTTTCCCCTTGGTGGTGAATACCTCTCTGGGTATGATCCTCAGTGCCCTCCCATTTGGCATGGCAATTTCCATATTGGTTTGCCCTTCTTCATTCAGCCTTCATTCAAGCATTGATTCCTTCAGATACTCTTGTAGTATGATCTCCACATCTATTGAATTCTATAGTAAGTATTACCAGCCCGTTGGTTGAACTGCTTTCAGTCGCTCCCCCCTATTTAAGGATTTTCTACAATTTCCGTGTCCCTCAATGAATGATAAATAAAATAACATTTTTGTACTTACCAAAAAATCTTTCTTAAAGTCTTTCCCCGTCTGTTTTGGCTGCTTATAAAACTTATGGTTGATGGAGAATGGACGGGACGGATGGCTGAACCATGACTGCAGCCAAACAGGTGTATTCACTGTTTGAATTATCTAAGAGCTAGAGTAGCAGTGGCTGTCAGAATACAATAGCTGACAATAGCTGGCAGGGGAGAGTTAGCATGGAGGGGGGAATACTTTGATTTGTTTTGTTTAGGCCGCAGGACAAAACAAAAGAGATTTTAACCTGCATTGCTAACCTTAGGCACTCTATAGACAAGCACAAAGAGCTAAAGTTGATGAAAGTTATGCCCTTGTACATGGGTGTTTGGAAAGCCTATGATTTTGTTTTTGGATTACACAATTAACAAGACAGCAATTAACTTTTATTATTTTTATTCCAAAGTAATAATATTTTATTTTTACTTTTCTTTTGATCAGAATGCAATCTGCATGGGAGCAGGCGACAAGCCAGTCAGTGAATATAGATCGGTGCTCTATTATCAGATCAAACAGCCACGCTGGATGG
This sequence comes from Pelophylax lessonae, assembly GCF_965119305.1. NCBI lineage: Eukaryota > Metazoa > Chordata > Amphibia > Anura > Ranidae > Pelophylax > Pelophylax lessonae. The sequence goes on from NC_138771.1 coordinate 376,010,134, forward strand.
AAACCATAAAGGTATTTGGGGGGGGGGTGGGAGGGGGGTGGACAAGAAAAATGCTTAAAAAAAAATTCCAACCAAGGACAGAGGACAGCTATGTTATGGTTGCAAAATTTTCACATTTACAAACAATGGGCCAGCTATGTACAGGAAAGAGAAAAATATGGAGACGATGTCAAATATTATTTGACTATACAAATTTATATAATAATGCAATTAAAGTAAAGGCTGCAAAAAAAACAAAAAAACAAAAAAAAAAAAAAACAGGATCGTAAAAAGCATTATGACCTATTTATTGCTGTGCTTTAAAGAGTTACACTTTCAGCTTTTACATACAATTCCTGTAAAATAGCTAAGTAAAATGTGCAAAAGTTTCTTACCTGTGACTGTATCAGAACTCCACCACCTTGCAGAACCTCCTCTGTCAATTCTGCTGTGACTTGAAGAAGGTCAAACACACCTGAGTTTCGTTCACAAGAGGATTTGTCAACACAGCCTGCAATATGCAAATGCAAAAACTAGTGCCCAAACCCCATTCAAATCTATAGGACCTGAATCTTGTAATTTGTTTCTTGTTTGTAATTTGTTTCCTGACTTTTTAAAGGATAATTTTCAAGCTTTGGTAAAACATGAAACATGGGTAAATAAAGTTTTAAGCAATATTCTTTAGGGGAAATCTGTCTTTTACACGATTCATTAACATTAAAGCCTTGGTGGATGCCTTAAACCTGAACATGAAGTGATGCATCTGTAAATTGCAAATCCAATCCAGCAAAAATGACATTTAAAAAACACCCTGTTTGCACTAAATGGCACTTTCTTCCCACTGGCTTCTGTCTGCAAACAAAGTAGATAGGGGATTCAGGGTGACATAATTTACCTCAATGAATGCTTATTGCCCCTCCCTTTGCTGAAAGCCTGGATAAGGGCCTGGATTTATTTCGGGGGCAACTTCATGTCATTCTTTTTTTTTTTTTTTTTTGGGTGGGGTTCCCCATAAGAAAATACACATCAGACCCCTGTCTAGGATAAGTATCTGCTCTGAAAATAGGAGGAACCCTACATCATTTTTTTCTTTGTTTTTTTCAGTTTCAGGTCCCCATGAAAAGCTGTTATTATTAGTAATATAATGGTAACACTGCCACAACAAAAAGTTACTTCTGGCTGCAGCAGTTGAAGGTTCAGTAGGGGGACAAACTGGCCAAATCTGGCTATTTAGTTTACCCATTCTGCAAACTGTGCACAGCTTGGGTTTGGTTGAATTCATGGTAGACCCAAACCCAAAGCTCATTCCTAATTTCTACATTATAGAGAATGTCATTTTCACCTTACGGGATGTAGGCCCCAGCAGCAGATTTTTTTTTTTTTAATGAACAACTGTGTGTAAATTAGGGTGCTTTTACAACATAACATCATGCTATTCTTCCTTATTTCTATGCGGCATTATTAAAAACCTTTGGACAGATATCAAGCCAATATTTAGGTATTTAGTTAGTGTTTTTTTCTTTGCAATGCCACATAACGGGGATGTTGTAATAGGTAGAAATGTATAGTAAGATTAACCAATTGAAAAGAGGAGACGTAAGTTGATAAAGTGCCAACAGGCACAGAGAAAGCTGTCAGAAAAGGTAGAGGGAGAGAGAGATTAAAAATACCATAAGATAATGTACCATATGCTTTCCTGCACTGTTTCAATTTGAGGAAAGCCCCGGGGTTGCGAGGGGGATGGTTGGAGTCAGAGAGAGAGTCACTGTTGAAAAAAGCAAATGAGAGGTGTATTTGTAGGTTTAAATTGCAGGGACATTTTTTCCAAAGCAAAGATCGTATTAAAAAATAAAAGTTTAGTTCTGCTTTAAATATGTTGCTCCTTAGCGAAAGAACAAATGTGTATTTTAGAAAGTACTTATCAATGTCATATTTACTTTAACGGGGCACTATAGCTGCATTTCTGTATGCTTTGATTATGGAAATATACTGACAAGTCATGCATAGCAGTAAAGCTACATATTCTCATGGTAATATAATCTGTTGATGGTTTTTAATTGGCTAACTGACTTTGATTGACATCAGCGGGAGCCAATGGCACCATTGCTGTGGCTCATCAGAAGGGTCCAATCAGAAAGGAGAGCCCTGGATGGCCGAGGGACCCATGGACATTGCTGGATAGAGATGCTCAGGCTCAGGTAAGTATTAGGGGGTTGCTGGGGCGGCTGCTACACACAGAAGGCTTTTTATCTTAATGCATAGAAATTAGAATGCATTAAGATAAAAAAATGTTTGCCTTTACAACTCCTTTAACGGCACCTGTGCTCAAACTTTAAATAGTAAAGAAAAATGAATCCATAAACGTAGTTAAAGAAATTTAAAACAAACTATCACGTACCTTAGTAGCTGTATATACTGTTAAGAAATTCATCCTTAGAAATCACAACAGAATAGCATACACATACAAAAAAGTCACTATCTCACAATGCACATCAACAAAGAACATGGATGGCACTATGGATTGGGCATTATCACAAGGCATATGTGTGAAGCCAACCTCTAGATTTTTGTGCAAGTTGCTTTTTTTACAGTTTTGCATAATTTTAATTCTCACTATTTTGCAAGAAGGCACAATTTAAAATGGTATAAATATTTTTTATTTACCTTTTTAGATTCAGTAAGAATTTTGTTATATTGTGTTTATGTGTGTTAATAAGCATTTTAGTATTATTTTTATATAGATTTGTTTTGATAACCATTTGCACAAAAACTGTCAAAGCTGTAAGTAAAAAATAGTGAAACATTATAAAGTAAAAAATAGCAAAAATGGTCTGATCACATGAGGTTAAAAGTTGAAAGCAAGATTTGTCAGAGAAAGAATAAAATAATACATTTACTCCCCATTCCTTTAGCATCATATCAGTGCCATGTGGTGCATTTTTTTCTTTTATAAACAAATTTATATTTTTATTCTATTAATAAACATTTATTTTGATTTTTACTTTTTATATGTATACATCTCTTAAAACTAATCTCATCCCAAAGGTCGCAGTCCCAATTGAAGAAATGCAACGAATACACCTGCGCTTCATGTTAAGACACCGATCATCTCAAGAATGTGAGTAACAATTTATTGCTTACTAATAATCACACTGAATCAATTGTTATTCTTTATACCATTGTTTTGTGTCATTGTAGCCAAAGACAAAGGAGAAAGAAACTTTGCCATGGCATATGTAAAGCTTATGAAAGATGATGGTACAACTCTGCATGACGGAGTCCATGAATTAGTGGTAATAAAGGTACGGTATTGACACCAAGATGTGCCTAATATTGCCAGGAAGATAGCGATTTACATTTACTGTTTAACTTTTGCTTGCTTTACAATATAATTATTCATTAAAGCTTTTTTCACACTTATTCTTTTTCTTTGTGATGACAAAATCAGCAAATGACTGACAATTTACTTACACTATCTCCATTACTTTCTATTCAACATTACTGAGTTCCAGTTCAGATTTTAGTTGAGCAGTGCTTCTTCTGTGTTCTGCTTCTATTATATTTAGCCTTCATCTTTCTTAGATTAAATGTCAAAAAGGGGAGTGGTTGGCACTGCCAGGAAGTTAGGTTAATGGGAAATCTGGGTTAGGCTCCTATAGTTCAAGACCAAGTTCAACACATGCAAATGCACATAGAATGTATGTGGGAATGAGAACTATATAAGTAATAGGATATAAAAACACAATGGGTGTGTAATATGTGTGTAAAATTAACACTATGTGCTGATACCAAATCAATAAATAAATAAATGTGTTCAATACCTAACAGGCTTATTGAGACTCAACATAAATATGCAAATATATGTAAATGTAGGTATAAAAATATAAAAGCATATAAAGATAGTATTAATAAATTATGGTGATATAGAGAGTTAGTGTGCAAAGGTGCTAAAAAATAAATATAGTGCACTAATCAAACTAAATAAGGTGCATTCCGAATAGTCATAACCATCTATTCAATAAAGTGCAACTGCATACTCATAAGCAATGAAAATAAATAAGTGGGTGAACTATGTGCATCCCACACTGGTGACAATATAAACACTAGTAAATAAATAAGTGCAGCCGTGTAAATAACTATATAAATTATGAAAGTGAGAACCATATAAATTCAAAGGCTCAAAAAGCAGGTTCTGTGTATTTTAAAATTGTCCAAAAATAGTGCAATCAGAGTTGGTACAGAAATCATAAAGTTCTATAGTCCATATAAGGATGGAGTAAGGTGCTCTTTTTTTCTATGAAGCCGGGAGTGCAGTGAGTGATTGGAAGATAGGGTGCTCCCCCTCTCCTGGGGTCCTGTGCTTACCGGATGTCCGTACCCCTACAGGGGTAAATGGCGGGTCGATAACAGGGATCGCTCCCATACACCGGCAATCTGGTTCCGTCCTATCCTTCCTATTACTACTCGTATCCACTCCTTGCTCCGGTACACATAGGGGTTAAAGCATCAGGGAGAGAGCTCCAGTACAATTCCCGGGTATATGAAAAAGGGGAAAAACAGAAGCCTCCGATAGTGCAGGATTGCCTTTAAAACTTTTATTTAGATTCCAAAAAAGACATGTACTCACATACCGGTGTATGGGAGCGATCCCTGTTATCGACCCGCCATTTACCCCTGTAGGGGTACGGACATCCGGTAAGCACAGGACCCCAGGAGAGGGGGAGCACCCTATCTTCCAATCACTCACTGCACTCCCGGCTTCATAGAAAAAAAGAGCACCTTACTCCATCCTTATATGGACTATAGAACTTTATGATTTCTGTACCAACTCTGATTGCACTATTTTTGGACAATTTTAAAATACACAGAACCTGCTTTTTGAGCCTTTGAATTTATATGGTTCTCACTTTCATAATTTATATAGTTATTTACACGGCTGCACTTATTTATTTACTAGTGTTTATATTGTCACCAGTGTGGGATGCACATAGTTCACCCACTTATTTATTTTCATTGCTTATGAGTATGCAGTTGCACTTTATTGAATAGATGGTTATGACTATTCGGAATGCACCTTATTTAGTTTGATTAGTGCACTATATTTATTTTTTAGCACCTTTGCACACTAACTCTCTATATCACCATAATTTATTAATACTATCTTTATATGCTTTTATATTTTTATACCTACATTTACATATATTTGCATATTTATGTTGAGTCTCAATAAGCCTGTTAGGTATTGAACACATTTATTTATTTATTGATTTGGTATCAGCACATAGTGTTAATTTTACACACATATTACACACCCATTGTGTTTTTATATCCTATTACTTATATAGTTCTCATTCCCACATACATTCTATGTGCATTTGCATGTGTTGAACTTGGTCTTGAACTATAGGAGCCTAACCCAGATTTCCCATTAACCTAACTTCCTGGCAGCGCCAACCACTCCCCTTTTTGACATTTACACCTGACGCTCCCCCATTGGGGGTGCATCTTTTGGAGTGGGCAGCAGCCATTAGTGTTTTATTTATAGAAATTTTACGCACTATTTTATAGATAGTTTATCCTAAGCGCGGATCTTTCTTCTTTTCTTTTCATCTTTCTTAGATTCTCTCATGGAAATTTGCAAATTTAGAATTATCAATTTTTCTACATATATATAAACAAACAAAACCAACCGCGCTCGGTCACACTAAAAATAATAAATGTGAATATTAAAAATAAATACAGGCTGCCGGTACATACAGTGGGTACGGAAAGTATTCAGACCCCCTTAAATTCTTCACTCTTTGTTATATTGCAGCCATTTGATAAAATCATTTAAGTTCATTCTTCTTCCTCATGAATGTACACATAGCACCCCATACTGACAGAAAAACACAGAATTGTTGACATTGTTGCAGATTTATTAAAAAAGAAAAACTGAAATATGACATGGTCCTAAGTATTCAGACCCTTTGCTCAGTATTTAGTAGAAGCCCCCTTTTGATCTAATACAGCCAGGAGTCTTTTTGGGAAAGATGCTAAAAGTCTTTCACACCTGGATTTGGGGATCCTCTGCCATTGCTCCTTGCAGATCCTCTCCAGTTCTGTCTGGTTGGATGGTAAACGTTGGTGGACAGCCATTTTTAGGTCTCTCCAGAGATGCTCAATTGGGTTTAAGTCAGGGCTCTGGCTGGGCCATTCAAGAACAGTCACGGAGTTGTTGTGAAGCCACTCCTTTCGTTATTTTAGCTGTGTGCTTAGGGTCATTGTCTTGTTGGAAGGTAAACCTTCGGCCCAGTCTGAGGTCCAGAGCACTCTGGAGAAGGTTTTTGTCCAGGATATCCCTGTACTTGGCCGCATTCATCTTTCCCTCGATTGCAACCAGTCGTCCTGTCCATGCAGCTGAAAAACACCCCCCCAGCATGATGCTGCCACCACCATGCTTCACTGTTGGGACTGTATTAGACAGGTGATGAGCAGTGCCTGGTTTTCTCCACACATACCGCTTAGAATTAAGGCCAAAAAGTTCTATTTTGATCTCATCAGACCAGAGAATCTTATTTCTCACCATCTTGGAGTCCTTCGGGTGTTTTTTAGCAAACTCCATGCAGGCTTTCATGTGTCTTACACTGAGGAGAGGCTTCCGTCGGGCCACTCTGCCATAAAGCCCCGACTGGTGGAGGGCTGCAGTGATGGTTGACTTTCTACCACTTTCTCCCATCTCCTGACTGCATCTCTGGAGCTCAGCCACAGTGATCTTTGGGTTCTTCTTTACCTCTCTCACCAAGGCTCTTCTCCCCCGATAGCTCAGTTTGGCCAGACGGCCAGTTCTAGGAAGGGTTCTGGTCGTCCCAAGCGTCTTCCATTTGAGGATTATGGAGGCCACTGTGCTCTTAGGAACCTTAAGTGCAGCAGACATTTTTTTGTAACCTTGGCCAGATCTGTGCCTTGCCACAATTCTGTCTCTGAGCTCTTCAGGCAGTTCCTTTGACCTCATGATTCTCATTTGCTCTGACATGCATTGTGATCTGGAAGGTCTTATATAGACAGGTGTGTGGCTTTCCTAATCAAGTCCAATCAGTATAATCAAACACAGCTGGACTCAAATGAAGGTGTAGAACCATCTCAAGGATGATCAGAAGAAATGGAAAGCACCTGAGTTAAATATATGAGTGTCACAGCAAAGGGTCTGAATACTTAGGACCATTTGATATTTCAGTTTTTCTATTTTAATAAATCTGCAACAATGTCAACAATTCTGTGTTTTTCTGTCAGTATGGGGTGCTATGTGTACATTCATGAGGAAGAAGAATGAACTTAAATGATTTTAGCAAATGGCTGCAATATAACAAAGAGTGAAAAATTTAAGGGGGTCTGAATACTTTCCGTACCCACTGTAGGTAAATTGGACCATAAAATTAAACAGAAAAAGTACAGCGCCAAAATATATCAAAGATTCATTGTGAGAAAAGTCCAATTCAGGTCAACGTTGAAGTCCCACAAAAAAGGATGATATAATGAACCCCAAGAGGCAGAGAACCGAGAAGTCCAACACCAGAGTGGGATCAAACAAGGGGAGGAAAGGACCACCACGTGCACCAGTGAAGATGTCCGCTTACCAGAACATATTGACCACCAATTAAGGGTGGTCAAAACAGGCGTGTTTCCGAATGATTTTTCAAGGCACAAGAAAAACACCAAACAGCAGTAGCGGTCACTTAGGTATGTGCAGGTAGCACAGCTTAGATAGACCATGTACCTCCAAAGATAAAGAGGAGACTCCAATGGCATAGTATAACTCTTTATTAAAAATAGTACAAGTAAATTGGCAACTCACAATTCCAAAGGTATGACAGCACATGGAATATCAGAAGAGCCAGGATGGGCGTGTCGACGTGCGGGCGTGTCTGACGCGTTTAGTCACCATAAGGACATTGTCAAAGGCATGCCTTTTTGCATGTATAGCTATGTAAAACATTAAAAATCAGTGCCTACACTGTTAAAAATCAAGTAATACACTGTCTCACATTGCTCTGCACATGTTCAGTTGTTCTCCATTTTGGGCGTTGTGCCGAAAATCAGAGCCACTATCTGCTGATAGCCTAAAGATTTATCGGTGCTTAGGAGCTTCAGCAAAATGGCAGCCTCTGGCAAGAAGAAACAGGAGCAATGCTGGAGGCAATTTACAGCACACACTTATTTTGGTAGAATAATTATTAATGTGGAATGTATGTTCTTTGCTAAAAAGCATTATTTTTTATCAAGTTGTTATGGGTAAGGTTCCAATTTAACAAGCATTATGTGTTTGAGTTCTATGTTAAATGGGGTTCCCATTATGTAGTTTTAGGGGTTGCATAAAAAAAAGATCCCCATCTTAGGTCTTACATATTTATGTAGAAACTCGCAAACTTAAAAGCAAACTCACAAACTTTAAAGCATGTATTGCCACCCAAGTTAGTGTGCACAGTTTGTCTTCAGTCATCCTAGAGCATACTGCAGCTATGCTATATCTACTATGTGATGTACATAGGCAACATTGAGGTTCGGCATAACCATGCACATGGTGTGGTTTCTGATTTTGTCTTATTAAGTCTTTTGTTTTATCCTCCTGATTTAATCCTGCTTCTGCACTTGCTGGACAATGTCCTTGAGTGTCCATGATTCACAGTAGGTAAGTGTAGTGACCAAGATGGAACTATGAACAGACAACTGGGCCTTGATTTTTCTGCAGTCATTCTCTTTGTTTACTTTCTATCTTGGAGGTTGCTAGCTCTCAGATAGTCCAAAAAATTACAATGTCAGCATTCCCCAAAGCCCTTATAAAAGATCCTGTTTTAATAAGTAGGCAATAAAAATAAGTGCTGGGGTCTGAACCTGGCACTCGCATAGACACATTAACAAAAATATTGTATTTAGGCAGTATATAAATTAATGTCCCATTTTTAGCATTTACACCCAAAGATATTGTGCCACAGTACAAATAGAGAAAAATCTCACCCCATACAAACCCAGCATGTATTAAGTGATAGCAGCCTCAGCATAACTTCATTCAGGCTACGCCCCCTGACATGTTTTGCCCCACCCATGGGGCTTAGTCATGGAGGTAAGGATTTTTTTCTATTTGTTCTGTGGATTACATGGAATCAAGGGGACTCCCATCCTGACCTCCACCCTCTGTAACACACCGAATGATGGACATAGATGCCAAGGTTGGTTTAGGTTTTGTGGTTTGTAATGCATACATCCAATAGCCTTATCTAGCCATTACACCATGTTTATTTATAGGCACCTTTTCTTTTATATAAAACTTGACGTTTTCCCCAAGTTTTTGTAAGAAGTTTTTGGAATGAACTAATGTACTAGCTAAAGGACTGTTGAACTATGCAATATGGGCTATTAGCCTTCTTTTTAGAATTGTAGTAGTGCAGTTAATATATTGGAGATGGCAAATAATACATGTACAGTAACTCAATAAATCAGATATTATGTATCAGTCAAAAAAACCTGTTACAAAAAGCCTTTGAGTATGATAATCTATTGTATCGCACTCAAATGAACTCAGAGACAGCATGGTTTTTTACCAATTGGCAGCCTTCTGACTTTTGCATTCCACCAGCTGATATGCACATTATTTCTACATATTGCTCTTACTTGTATAACATAGCCATTTCTTAGAACACTGGTGTGAGAACTCCAACAAATATTTGCATTCACCCTCTAATTTATACCTATGGGGTACCATTTCTAGGGTGACAGCAAGAAGATGGAAGATGCCAACACGTATTTATCCCTTCCTTCCACTCGCCATCAAATGGACATTAAGGGCTCAACATTCAGCAGAAGCAACAGCAGCTCTGGAGGGTTGTCGGTTAGCTCACGTGATGCTTTTTCAATTGCAACCCTTGTATGCTCTACCAAACTGACACAGAATGGTAAGTCCATTACAACACTGCTTAGTCTTTTATTTCTTTTGGTATTGGCAGCGGTAAACAATGCATGACACAGGAACACCCAGGAACACTCCAGACAGGTTTGCCCTGCAATTTTTTCAGCAAGGTAGCAAACAAAAACAATTTTAATTTAGGAGGGCATTTGCAGCAAATCTGTATCAAAAAACAAAAAAACATCTGCTCAGCTGAGCAGAAAATCAGCCTGTCCTGACTAAAGGTGCCCCAGACTGGGTTCCTTTAAATTAGGGATCCTCAAACGATGGCCCTTCAGCTGTTGCAGAACTACACATCACATATGACATTGTAAAACTCTGACATTCACATACATGACTAGGCATGATGGGAATTGTAGTTCCTGAACAACTGGAGAGCCATAGTTTGAAGACCCCCTGCTTTAAATCAAGCAGGCAGCACTTGTACCTTTTTATGTCTGTCAGCAGTCAGCCTTTTGACATAGCAACAGGCTCCTATAGCAGAGAAAGTGAGAGAGAGAGAGAGTCCTAAGCATCAGTCAGCTTGTATAAAGGCCTTCAAAAATCTGAGACTAATAATGAGATCTGGCAATCAGGTACGATGTTGACTTAGGAATGGGGCTTTTCCAACCCAGACCCCCTACAACTCCCTCAGGGTCCAGGACTCAGCCAGAACATTTTAAGATTCTGGGAAAAGGTAGGTTTTCTCCACATTAGTCATAAACCCTGGAGCCACTCACCAATCCTTTCGCATCCAATGTAGGGGGTATGCTTTCTTTCACTGACCCCTAAAGTAAAGGGGGTTTCTTACATAGGTGATCTGTGGGAAAATGCAGAGAGACTTACAATTAGAAAATGTAATTGATAGTGGGAACAAAGCTAACTGGTTAGTGAGAATAATGATCCTAACATTGGTTGTCATTGGGAATAGTTTACCGTACATTGGTGGTGTTCAGTGGAAAATATGTGCCTTACATTGGTGTGCAATGGGATCAATGAGCCTTACATTGATGATCTTTGGGAGGAAGAAATCCTCTTACATTGCTGGTCAATAGGAAAAATGCTGACTCATTACTACTGACCACCAGTGTAAAGGGGCATTCTACCTCCCTCAGACCTCCTATATAAAAATCCTTTTTTTTTTTTTTACATTGGCATTTAGTAGGAACTTTTAGAGAGGAACTTATGTATTCATAACAATACTTAAGTCTGAGAGCAACAGAAACATCCTCCACATGCTGCACCAGCACCTATGGCTCTGCTAGAGGTGATGGAACTATTTAGGTACCATCTAGCAGGGTATCTATATGCCTCACTGTGCCTTCTCTCATATTTCACATTTCCCTGAATAAAAAAAAAAAAGATAAAAGAAATGATTGAATAACCAAATGAAAAATGAATAGTAAAATGTCACCTCTTCTCAATATTCACCAGGTTCCCACAAACACATTGAATGAGTTAAATACTATTTGTGTTTACTGTATAATCATTTAACACTTATATAGTCTAGAAAGCACTAAGTCATTTGACATTTTTAGGAATCACAAACTTGTGAAAATGTTGCTTTCATGCTGATTTATGTGTGCAAAACCTGACATGATCTCATCTAAATGTTATGTTAATAGTTTACAACAGATCATTTTTCTTGTGTGCATTGTGTTTGAACAACAAAACGGAGAAATAAAGTTCTCCTAACTAGAAAAGCAATCTTTGACTTTGAACTTTACTTTTCCCTTTTGTTAAATACAAAATGTACCTATGAGATATTTAGTCATAGGGTGCTGAATCTCTGCATATTATGCAAAAGTTGCATTGGGAAAATTTTACACAAAAGTACATATATATATATCTAAAGTTTATATCCATCATCTAAAAAAAATACCTGTGATAAATGAGAGAATTGAACATATTCTGAGCAACACCTAGTAAGACATTATATTGCAATAATACTATGCTACTTTGGTACTCTGGTATATTACATTTTGTCTACATTAGAACTGTACTTTTATGTGCTTTATATATTTCTTGAGCAGGTCTACAGGTCAGATATGGGCATAAATCTTTATATGTGTTTTTTCTTTTGTTTAATCTCCTATTTTAGTTGGCCTTCTTGGACTTTTAAAATGGCGCATGAAGCCAGAATTGCTACAGGAAAACTTGGAAAAGCTGAAAATTGTGGATGGAGAAGAAGTTGTAAAAGTATGTACACAATCTGGTCCAAAAGATGGACAGGTTCCATGCCAAGTCAAACCTATAGTTTTGTAATTTGCAAAACTCATACTCTGTGGTGATTTAAGAGCTCAAGTTCACTTGGGCTTTAAAGTATATCTAAAGCCAAAACTTTTCAGTGTCAACTGAAAAAATAGTTTTTCCTTTACTTTCTGTCTCAATGATGATGGGCTTTTAGACAGAAAGAGAGAAAGAATCTCCAGTGACGTGGACATCAATAAATATTGTTTATGTAACAATAAGCATCATAACATTTTTTTATACTGGTCCTCTACTTTCATACAATATTTAAAGTTTAAGGTGTTTTAAGCCAAATTTTATTTTTTTTTTTAATGTGTGAAAAAAGATTTTTGGCAGCAAAGGTGTTAGACAGTTGGAAGAAGCTTTAAGGGGCCAATACAGTGTTTTTATTTTTTTTATTTTTTTGGGAGGTGCAATTGTATGTCAATAGTGTGAATGTAAAGATATTAACTCCTCATCATGGGCTTATCCTTACTAGTTACTACAGTTACTATTTTTTCTGTATTGTGTAGTCAAGTGTAATTTTATATGAGGTGATTTATGTGTTAGATTCCTTGTCCTTTTCATGATATCTCACAAAATGAAACTATTGTGTAAAACAAAAGAACTAACTTGTAAAACAGAATAAAAAATTGTCTCTGCATTCTGTTGGCATCAATAATTTAAATATTTTATCTGTAGTTTCTTCAGGACACTCTTGATGCTCTTTTCAATATCATGATGGAGCATTCCCATTCAAGCAAGTATGATATCCTTGTCTTCGATGCCCTGGTAAGACATTATATTTATAATTACTAAGTGACAAAGCCTAAAGGGATTTTGATGATTTTCAGTTAAATCTAAATTAAATGAGAGCTTATTACAGATAAAAAGTTGTAAGCTTTTTTCATAATGAGGTTAATACTCTAGATCAGTGGTCTCCAAACTGCGGCCCCGGGGCCAGATGTGACCCTTTGCCTGCCTCCATGTGGCCCTTGAGGCATAATTTCTGCCATAGACACCAACAATTGGGCACAATTCATAACACCAGCAATGGGGCATCATTCCTTCCACTGACACCAACTATTTCTCCCCTAATACCAAAGATTAGGCATTGTTTATTCCCACTGGGCACAGTCCAGCCCCCATAAAATCTGAAGGATAGTAAACTGGCCCTTTCTTTAGAAAGTTTGGAGACCCCTGCTCTAAATAAATCTACAGGAATATTTGGTGTACGATAGTTGTTCATAATACCTGGCTAAGCAAAGCATCTGTAAGCCCAAGAACATAAATGTAATACATTCCAGCTTACCTGCCCCTGAATGTGGTGTCTGCATTCGTTTTTGTTCTTCAGACTTTTTCTTTTTGTTTTACTTGGTGATCCTGCTAGTAACACGCTTCCTGTCTTATGATGAAAATGTTCACTCACTGTATTGTATCTATGAAGAAGCAGTTTTCTCGCCCTAGGACAGAAAATGTGTTAGGACTATAATATAGACCCGCCTCTCCAGATTATCATAGCATAGGGGGTAGATGTACTGTAGTCCACAAAGAACAACCATGCTTGAGATTTCACTGTAGTAGAGTGTACAGGTAGTTAAAAGCTTACCGGATTTCTGGCAGGATCAACAGGTATTTTGTATGCACCTGTTGAGCTAATGTAAGAAAACACCTTCAATGGCATATTTTTCATCCTTTAGGTATTGTAAAAAAGAAGCTCAGGAAGTGTAAGGGATTGCAAGCACCACTTACCCTTTCACCAACAGGGCTTTTGCAGAGCGTCTGCAGATCTTGCTACTCTTGGCCCCTCTGTAGTAGCCAAGAGACATTTTAACAGTGAAAAAGTAGAAGACATCACTTTCAACGTTGTATGTCCCTTTTCCTCTACTTCTTACTGGGTTTAGCAGCTGGACACTTGTTTCCTTAACAGAATTTTTTTCATGTGCCACATTCTTTTACTATCAGCAGCATACACTTTTGCATTTGCCCCCCACTGCACCAACACATTTTTGCCCTCACATTCACTGCACTAGCACACATTTCGGCACTCACCATTACATGTATTTGGTGCATACTGTTCATGCAAGTGGCCAACTGGGGACCTATAAGATGCATGTTTTTCAAACTGCCATATTGGTAAGTTGGTTAGGGGCTTTTCATTTTTATCAGGTTTTAAAACCTGTCTTTGTAATCATTGAATGCATTTCACCCCAAACGTCCTATTCTAATTTACATCCCCCTTTCCTAAACAGGAAATGTGGGAAATCTCCCCAATGGAAATACAATATAGTTTAACTCAGATGAGAAAGAAATAAAATAAACCAAAAAGCTCAGGAAAGCCTATGCTATGCACTGGTTAAGTGCATAGAATTTTTTATTTATTTTTTGGTTCCATTTTTCTCCTCTCTGTATAGCTATCTGGTTCATGCTGTTTTGTTAGGCCCCAAGCTCTAATTCATAGAAGCCATGCTTTCTATACACTGCATGCATGATGGCCCAAAAACCTGAAATAACTGTATGCTATTTACAATAAACCACTGTAAACTATTAGGTATATCTGTACTATACACCAGCAATACTGGATGTACAGGTGATCGAGAGGGGAAATATAATTTTCATGGCCCTGAAATGAGGAATAATCTTCTTATTTTTGTGACATGTGATGAGATGAGACACTTAAATAACTTCTGTTAGAAAAAGCTTTACTGTGCTACATAATGGGAACAGAGACACCAGTAAAATCCTGACAAAAGCTCTAAACCATCCTCCATGTACTAATAAGGTGTTTTTATTGGTGACTGTATTTAAGTTGTGGGGTTCAACCTGTTGACTGGAAATTGTAATAATGAAGAATTTATGTGCAATATTTTTTATTTACTTGGCTAAAAACTAAAATTTATTTCGGCACTCCATTCTGCACTCCTGTGACTCGTTTTCAGCTGACATCACTCAGACAGTCCAGGCTCGGGAAAGATGCCGACCATATGTTCAGGATCCACCCAGAAGCCTAGACTTGCAGCAGGCTCAGCCTTTTACTGATCCCCTGAGACCCTAAACCAGTCTCTCCCACCCCCTCCACAGCCCAGCACTCTGGGGAGTGCTGGAGGGGAGAGTGGGGAGCCGCTGACTGACAGTCAGAGCAGAGGGGGAGAACTGAGCGATCAGCAATGTTTGATTACTCAGTTCTCACTGCAGAGCTGGCAGGGAAGAGATGCAGCATCCATCTAGGAGATTATAAATGGTTGGATCTTTTTAAACCCTGAACCTCTCTTTTAATTATTTCATTTTATAACCCTGAATATAAATAAACATATACAAAATCACTTTTGATACAAAAACATTTTAGAATCAGTTTTATTATAGTTTGGTTGTATATTGAGGTGTATCAAATAAATATTTGTGTATTTTCCTTTATTCTTCTTTCAGATTTACATTATAGGACTCATTGCCGATCGAAAATTTCAACATTTTAACACTGTTTTGGAAGCATACATAAAACAACATTTCAGTGCGACCTTGGCTTACAAGTAAGTTTAATCTTTTCAAAAGATAATTTGCAAGGGTAAATAAATGGTAAATAAATGCAGGTTTGATAACCCATTTTATATACAGTATTTACATTTATGAATTAATTATGAATCCATTTTTTATCTACTTGACCTCCGGAAGATTTACCCTCCTTCATGACCAGGCCGCTTTTTGCTTTTTGGCACTGATGACACAAATTAAATTTATATAATTTCTTTCCCACAAATAGAGCTTTCTTTTGGTGGTAATTGATTTCCACTGGGTTTATTGTTTTTGGAGCTATAAATGAAAAAATATTGAACATTTTTAGAAAATATATATTTTTTACTTTCTGCTATAAAACATATCCAATAAAAAAATTGAAAAAATCTAATTTCTTCATCAATTAAGGCCAATGTTTATTCTGCTACATATTTTTTAGTAAAAAAATCCCAATAAGCATTTATATATATATATATATATATATATATATATATATTGAGCAATCGGTGACTTATATCGGGACTAGACATGTGCAGAATGGATTTTTTTCCTGATAGATTCATTCTGTTAATTAGTTGGGGGACCCAGATCCCGCCCCCCCCCCTGATGCACGGGGCCGGCGGCCACGATTGCCACTGGCCACCCGCAATCGCTCCCCGCTGAGAGAGAAGAACGATCTGCTGTTGTAAACACAGCTGACCGTTCTTCTCTCTGAAATGATCACGGAGCGCCTGTGATTCTTCTATATAGGATCACAGGTCTCTATGATCATTTCACAAGCCCCTCCCCCATCAGTTAGTAAACACTCCCCTAGGCCCACATTTAACCCTTTGATCACCCACTAGGTTAGCCCCTTCTCTGCCAGTGTCATTATTACAGTAACATTGCATATTTCCCCCCCAAAAGTGTCAAAAAGATCAGTTAGGGGTCCAATCTGTCCGCAACAATGTCGCATTCCCGCTAAAAATCCCAGATCACCGCCATTACTAGTAAATAAATAAATAAATAAAAATGACATAAATCTTTCTCCTAGTTTGTAGATGTGATAACTTTTGCACAAACCATTTAAAATACCCTCATTGCAAAAAAACAAAAATATGTAGCAGAGTACAATTTGGCCTAAACGGATGAGGATGGGGGGAATGTTATATAGAAGAATGTGAAAAATATTGTTTTTTTTTTTTTCGAATTGTCGCTCTTTTTTTGTTTATTGCACAAAAAATAAAAATCACAGAGGTGATCAAATACCACCAAAAGAGAGCTCTATTTGTGTGAAAAAAAAGGACATCAATTTTTTTAAGCTGCAGTGTCGCATGACCGCGCAATTTTCTGTTAAAGTAACACAGTGCCAAATCGCAAAAAATGGCCTGGTCATTAAGGGGGCAAATCCTTCTGGTCCAGAACTGGTTAAAAGGCACATACATGTGGAATCTTTTTAAGTGTTCCTTATGTTTTTGTGCCTTAATTAATTTACATGATCACATACCATTTTTGTATTGATTAGAGATGTTAGCTGTATAGTTTATTTACATAGAACATTGTGCTTTGGGTGAAAAGTGGTTGGTTATATAATCAGTTATTAATGAAACATCATTGAAGGTTCTGTAGGATTATTTGTAGTAGTTCAATTAAACACTGTAACAATAAACTGTATGCAAATATTTTTTGACAGGAAACTAATGACTGTTTTGAAGAAATATTTAGATACTTCCAGCAGAGGAGAGCAGTGTGAGCCAATTTTAAGGACTTTAAAAGCATTGGAATATGTGTTCAAGTTCATTGTGCGGTCAAGGACTTTATTTTCACAGTAAGTCTTTCTTTTTGAAGCAACTCGTCATTGATAGTACTGTTATTTTGATGAAATATAGTATTATTGCTACAAAGAATTATAACTTTATACACAGATTCTACACTTAAATGCTAATGGAAAACTATAGAGGGATTTCCAACAAAATGCAAAACTGCCCTAATTGTTCAACTACATTAGTTCTTATAATAACATTTTCAGCAGAACAGCTATATGTTTCTAAATATCATAAACCTACTTCACACAATATTTGCAAAACAATATATATTCTTTTTGTTACGTTTTTCAGTATGAGGTTGGGCACTTTTCACTTTTCAAGTGTATATGAATTTAAAACATATTGATTAGGGGAAGGTTAAAACCAATGTGAGTTTTTTTTTTTTTTTTGCTGTGATTTGTGTAGGATTTGTGTTTCACTTTCTGTTCCAGAGACCCAGCAGACAGCAGAAAGTAAGAGGCTGTCTCACCACATCAAGGGCATATCATTTTTGCCACTAGAAAAGGTTTTCCCATTGGAAGAAATCCACTTACCAGCTTTTCCTGTAAAAACCTAATTTCTCAAATAAATTTTGAATGTCTCATCCCTTTCTGTACTAGGGACAATTGTCCCCAAGACCAATAGGTTAAAGCATTTGTTACCCCAAAACTTAATATTCCTGATATGTGCCTGCTGTCCCATGTACTTGTAGGAGAAAGTATCCTGTTCTCGTTGTATTGCTTCCTTTGTGTAAAATCCCTGGTGTTTTTGCCAATCCATCCCTGTTTTCTTATTAAAAACTGACCACACTATGCAGGAGAAAGTTTTTGTAGTCAGTTCTCTATGCTGGAAACTCAGTGTGCTCTTCCCCAATGATCAGATTTGTCCTGACACACCCCTTATGCACAGCCAAAAAAGGGAAACATGGGAAATGTATTTATAATGTATTTTTAAACTGTATCTATACAAAAAAGTTTTGCCTTTCATTTCTATTTTAAACTGAATGGGTTATTTTACAAGGTGATAGGTTACAATCACTTTAAGACTTATTAACTACTTGAATAAAAGCCTGTAAAAGCCCTTTATTATCAGATCAATTGTCATTTTTAGTGCTGTGAATGTTTTTCTAACTCATGCAAGACTATACTCCAATTTTTTTATATAATTTTTTTTGAGACTTTAGACTTTGAGAGCTTTATTTTTGGTGGTTTTTAATAATCACATTTTTAAATGCCTTTAAAATGTTTACCATATAAAGGAAAAAAAGACAATAATACTTTTTGAAAAAGCTTATTTCTGTTTTAAAAGATAACAATAAAAATAGCAGGACAGTACAAATACCCCCCAAAAACCTTTTTGAAGGCAGACACCCCAAGGTAATTTAATTTTTTTTTGCCACAAAATTTTAGAAATGAAAAACATGCTGGTATTGAAGTGATTACATTATATAGCATGGGGAGCCCCTTTGCAATTGCTACGAAGAATGCTGTTTGAGGATAGTCATGGGTAGTTTTGTACTGTTTACTAAAATAGTGTATCCCAGCTTGACTCTCTGTTGTTATTTAGTCTTATAGAGACTATGCTATGTAGCCACATGTTCCCCTGATTGGCTCACAGACACATTGCTTTAAAGAATCTGTGTTTGTGCGGCTTTCAATATTCTGCTGCATATGCAGGTTTTTGACGTCTGTTCGGTTCGCACCAGAACTTTTGAACATTCCTTTCGATATAGTGCCTGGGGGGTCCCCTTAGTCTACCTGTAAAGTGTCACATCTGTACTGTGTATAGAAGCTACTGCAGAAATTATTTAATTTATAAAGCCAAAAAAGTGACATTTTCCCTGCAAGCTTGCTTTATTTAGTAAACAATGGCCTGGGGAGTCAGTTTGTAAGACGAGGCCACAATATAGTGCACTGGGAACAAGATTAGAGATTTTTTGGATACATTTTGGTGTCTCTTCCACAGACTTTGGATACAAGTAACAGGTTTGTAAAAATTGGTCTTTGGGTTTCGAAGGTGCCTTCACACCGTAACTATAGAGATACTCTTGATGAAAGCAAGAATTGCTTTGCGGTCAAAAATTGAAATGATATGCACCTGTCAAACAGGTGCAGAAAAATTGGTCTTTAGGTGTCTGTAGCGCCTTTACACCGTAACCCTATAGAGGTACTCTTAATGAAAGCAAGAATTGGCCTTGCTGTCAAAAATTGAAATTCTATGCACCTGTCAAACAGGTGCAGAAAAATTGGTCTTTGGGTGTCTGTGGCGCCTTCACACCGTAACCCTATAGAGTTACTATTGATGAAAGCAAGAATTGGCCTTACTGTCAAAAATCTAAATGATATGCACCTGTCAAACGGGTACCTGGTCAGAGGCCGAAGTGCTGAGAAGGCTTCCCTTGCAGCTTAGTGCAGAGCGCCCCTAAAGGTGGGAACAGGGAGTGCTATGCTCAGAAAAGCAGGGGTTGCCAGCTGTGACAGGCTGAGGTGATGCAGAGATTTCTGCTGGATGGCAGCTGATGAGCAGGATGCACTGCTGGGTAGGTGAGACTTGGCAGTAGGCATAGCCAGGAGAAAAGTTAGCAGCCAGGTCAGAAGTCATGCACAGAAGGTCAGCCAGGAGTAAGCAGCGAGCAGGGTCAGGAGTCAGCCGCGGTCCTACACTGGCAATCAGGCAGTAGCGGAGTCAGAAGAGCAAGCCAAGGGTCAGAGCCAGGAATGGAGACAAGACAGGTCAGAGGCAAGCCAGGTCAGTAACAGGAAATCCAATAATATCAAGAACAGGAACACAGGAACACACAGCGGGAGCTGAAGATCATCCAGCAACTAGGGGCTCATGCTGCTGGCTCTAAACAGGCCACTTGGCGCCAGCATCTTGCACGCACTATGTGCGCTTTGGCAAAATGCGCGTGTGCACTGGCGCATGTATCTTCAAGGCCCATGTGTGCATGCGCATTAGCATTGGTGAATTTCTAAGTGTCAATCTTTGGTTTTACTGGGCATCTGCAGAGCTCAGGAAGGACAGTTCGAAGACCACAAGGTTAATTTCCTTCTTAATTGAAAATGGGCCAATGAATCTTGCACCCAACTTCCGCGAAGGGCAGGATAATTTAAGGTTTGCTGTGGAGAGCCACACTTTGTCACCAACCTTCAGAGCTGGATTATTTCTCTTCTTATTGTCATAATATTTTTTGTAATCCTCCTGGGCCCTTTGCATGGTTTCCTCAAGAACCTGGTAATTCCCCTGGATGAAAGTTAACCTGTCCTGTACTGCAGGTACTGCTGCTTCTGGCACAATATTGGGCAGAAATGAAGGATGGAATCCATAATTTGCCCAAAATGGAGATTGACTGTTGGAAGCATGTACAGAATTGTTGTATGCAAACTCGACACAGGGAAGCAAAGATACCCAGATATCTTGCAAGAATGTAGAGAAACAATAGAGATATTGCTCCGGTGTCTAAATTTGTTCTCTCTCTATTACTCTGAGGATGATAATGAGATGATGACAGGCAAACTTCAATATTCAAGACTTTGCAGAGAGCCCTCCAGAACCTGGAGGTAAATTGCACTCCTCTATCAGAGACAATGCTGTTTGGCAGGCCGTGCAATCTCACAATCTTCTTGATGAGGGAATACCCACCAGGGGCAGGAAGTGGGCCATCTTCGATAGGCAATCAACCACTACCAAGTTAGTGGAAAATCCCTCAGAGAGGGGTTAATCTACTATAAAGTCCATGGACCGCATTTTTAAAGGGTGGTCTGTGGCTGTGTGACTCCCTTTATTTCAGGTATAGGTTGTACATTAACCCTCGTAGTCCTTGCAATTTTGTCTCAGGTTGGGCCACCAGTAGGAACGTTGAATAAGCGCAGATGTCTTATGGACCCCGAATTGGTCAGCAAGCTGGTGATTATGGAAGGTCTTGAGGACCTGGAGTTTGGCTTCCTTGGGTACAAAGATTTTGTCTCCGTGCAACAGAAGTCCTTCTTGTTTTCTGAGTGCAGAGGTCTCAGATTCTGAACATTGAGCAGAGGTCTGTTTGAGAGTTGATCTTAAATCGGGCTGAATCAGAAGAAAATTCTGAGGTGACAAGATGGTGCTGGGGGAAACAGTCTCTGGAGTTTCTGGAAACATGCGTTAGAGTGCATCGGCCTTCCCATTCCCGGACCCTGGGCGATACGTGAGATGGAAGTTGAACCTAGAGAAAAATAAGGTCCACTGAGCTTGCCGTGGTCTTAGATGTTTGGCTGATTTAAAATACTCTAGGTTCTTGTGGTCTGTGAATATCATGATGGGGTGAGCTGCTCCTTTCAACAAATACCGCCATTCTTCCA
Organism: Pelophylax lessonae; assembly: GCF_965119305.1. NCBI lineage: Eukaryota > Metazoa > Chordata > Amphibia > Anura > Ranidae > Pelophylax > Pelophylax lessonae. The sequence goes on from NC_138771.1 coordinate 376,031,889, forward strand.
GTGCAATCTTTATAGCCAATAGCTCCCGTCACCTACATCATAATTCCTCTCAGACTGGCTCATCTTCAGAGAGAAGAAAGCTACTGGATGTAGCAATGCCTTAGGACCTTGTCATTGGGACAGAATAGCTCCTGTGGCTATTTCTGATGCATCGACCTCCAAAACATAGAGTAGAGCTGGGTCTGGGTGCTGTAGAACAGGGACAGATGTGAACAAGGCCTTTAATTTATAGAAAGCATTTTGGGCCTCCTGACACCATTGAAAACGGTATGTTGACGGGTCAGCTGGGTAATTGGGGCAACGATGCCTGAAAAGTCTCTAATAAATCTTCGATGGAAGTTAGCAAACCCCACAAATCTTTGGATGCCCTTTTTATCGGTGGGGGCTGGCCATTCCAGGATAGCAGACACCTTCTGAGGATCCAAAGCCACTCCATTTATGGAAATGATTAAGCCCAGGAATTAAAAGGATGTTTTTTCAAAATCGCATTTCTCTGCTTTTGCATGAAGTCCGTGTTTTCTTAATGTGGACAGAGACTAACGTGGACTCTGTGTAGCTCAAGGGTGGCAGAGAAAATGAGAATATTGTCCAAGTAAATGATCAGGAAGTGATCCAGGAATTCTCTAAAAATGTTGTTGCTGGAAGGGGGCCGGGGCATTGCACAGTCCAAAAGGCATCACAAGATTTTCAAAGTGCCCAAAGCGAATTTGAAAGCCTGTCTTCCACTTATCTCCACTTATCTCCCTCACGGATGCGCACAAGATTATAAGTTTGGTAAAGATCTGGGCATCACCAAACCTCTGGAAGAGCTCAGGAATCCCGCCACCAGTTGGAGAGGGTGAAGGATGAATAAACCCCTTTTCTAGGTTCTCATCAATATATTGATGTAAAGCCTCAAACTCAGTCTTGGAAAGTGGATATATTCGTCCAAAGGGAATTTCTGCACCGGGTAACAATTAGATTGCACAATCACAAGGGCGATGAGGTGGTAATGCAACCACATTCTTTTTATCAAAGAGGTCCAGGAAATCGTGATAAACTGCAGGAACGTCCTGACTGTCATTGGAAGTCGGTTGGACGGTGAGGCAGCTGGCAGGTGACATGGGTTCAGGAATTAAGCATGACTCAAGACAGTAGGTTGATATAAAGAGGATCTCCTTTTTAACCACTTTACCACCGGAGGATTTTCCTGCTTTACGTCCAGGCCACTTTTTGCAACTTGGCACTATGCGAATTTAACTGACAATTGCGCGGTCATGCAACCCTGTACCCAAACTAAATTTACGTCCTTTTTTTCGCCATAAACAGAGCTTCCTTTTGGTGGTATTTGATCACCTCTGCGCTTTTCATTTTTTGCGATATTAATAAAAAAAGAGCGAAAATTTTGCGAAAAAATTGACATTTTCTACTTTGACAGTTAAAAAATATCCAATATATTCAATTTTTGTCATATATTTAGGACAAAATGTATTTAGCTACATGTCTTTGACAAAAAAAATCCTCAATGAGCGTATTTTTAACCGCTTTAAGACCAGAATATTTTACCCCATTCCTGACCAGGCTATATTTTGCTATTCGGCACTGCGTTACTTTAACAGACAATTGTGCGGTCGTGCGACGCTGTACCCAAATTAAATGTATGTCCTTTTTTCCCACAAATAGAGATTTCTTTTGATGGTATTTGATCACCTGTGCGATTTTTAATTTTTAAAAAAAAGAGCGACAATTTTAAAAAAAAAAACAATATTTTTTACATTCTGATATATATCATTCCCCAAAAAAATGTAAAATCAACATTTTTTAACATTTTAGGGCAATTTGTTTTCTGCTACATATTTTTGGTAAAAAAAATCATAATAAGCGTATTTTGATTGGTTTGCGCAACAGTTATTGCGTTTACTAACTACGGGAAAGATTTGTCATTTTTATTGTTTATTTTTTTTACTAGTAATGGCGGCGATCTGCGATTTTATTTGCGGGACTGCGATATTGCCGCGGACAGATCGGACCCCTAACTGACATTTTTGACACTTTTGGGGGTACCACTGACATTACTACAGTAATCAGTGCTATAAATATGCACTGTTACTGTAATAATGACACTGGCAGGGAAGGGGTTAACTTTATTGGTGATCAAGGGGTTAAATGTATGCCCCATGCTTACTGACGTGTGTGGGGGGAGGGGGTTGTGTGACACAGACACAGATCGCAGGTTCAGCTATGCTGAATCCTGTAATCTGTGACTGTTGGCGGCGTAGTCTTATATCTGGGTTATAACAGAGCAGACCAAGCCAAGCTGCATAGGCTCTCCTTCAGACGCTGTTGCAGTACAGGATGCAGACATAGGTGCAGGGGCGAGTGGGGCCTTTGGTAGCATCAATGATGGTTGGAAGGATTGTGAACGCTCCGACCGCCGCTCCTGCAGACATGTGTCATGTTGGATTGCCGGCTGAATGAGCCCCTATATAGTAGTGGGGGTCTGTAGTCGTGCCAACTCATCCTCGGGTGTTTTGCCACGCTTGATGTGCTTGAGACAAAGTTTGCAAATTGCAACAGTGCCATTGGCTGAACATGCGCTAAAAAAGGCCCAGACAGCTGACCTGCGGGAAGTGGGCCAGAAAATAACAGCTCCACAATGTGATGCAATAGGGTGGCTGCTCTCTACTCTTCCATGATGGCTGCCTCGTTGCCCTCAATTTCCTCCTCTGCTCTATCCAGCCCCCAAGTTGCATCAGTGACCAAGTTGCATCATTATCTCCTCCATCCTCATTACCACTGGAGACAACTTGGCAATATACTGCAGCTGGGGGAACATGACTGCCAATTTGTGTACCAGTATTCTCCCTTCTCTGTAGGCTTATGTTCCTACCTTTCTCAACCTCAGAACCAACATCTAAATCAAGTAATGGCTGTGCATCATCAAGGAGCAAGTGGCTGACACAGTTTTCAAATAACTCAGCTGACTCCTCCATGCCGGATGCTGAGGCTTTGGCAGCTGTGGACAAGGAGCCAGATTTAGCCACTCTGGCAGCTGCAGTGGACTGCGCACTAGTCTCTGCTTGGCTGACGGAGGATGAGGATGGTTTAGTAAGCCAGTCCACCACCTCCTCTGCATGCTGTGGCTGGATAGCATGGGCAACATCACTAAACAGGGGAAATAATGCCCTGCCTGAGGACTGACCACGTCCACCTTTGCCTGTGGACACATAGGCTACTGGCCCCCCCACAGTGCCATGGGAACGTTTGCCTCTACTTGTTGGCCTCCCAGACATGATGGGAAGGTGCTTATTAACAAAATGTAATGAAGATGGTAAAATGTGTACATGGATGCACTGGAAAGTGTTGTTTGGTGCACAATACTCACTACACAGACACACTCCACCAACACACTACGATATACTGCAGTAAAACTGCACTAATGCACAGAAATATACTGCGGTAAACGTGCACTAATGCACAGAAATATACTGCATTAAGCGTGCAGTAAATTTTTCCAAATCCTTTACCTGAAGGGTAATTGTCTCCCCTGTAGTGAATGGAGTATCTGGCATCCCTTGGAGATGTAGTGTATGGAGTATCTGAACCCTTAGTATTAGAACCTGCAATATAGAATAAATTATATGTTGCTTAGCTAAGTATATTTTTAATGTACTGAAAAAATAAGTTTTTTGGATCTTGGCTGGAAGGAAAAATAGTAGTTTCTGCCACCATCCCAGGAATATAGTTTGTCGATTCGTGGTGCCTCAAGTCAGGTATGGGATTTTAAGGGCAGGAGTGAGACGAGTAAACAGTAGTTGTACAATTTTTTTTTTTTTTAAATCAAGAAAAAAAAACTTTATTGAGAAAAATTCACACCATTACATGCAGACAAAAAAAAAAACAAACACAAGAAAAAACTGTCGGATGGCAACATCAAGCCACATACAGTACATAGTCCATGCCATGTCACAATCCCCCCCAAGGTTATCACATATAAGTACAGTTCGATGCACTTTAAAAAGAACATAACATATGCAAATGCAAGAAACCCCCCCCCCCTCCCCCATGCAAACCAAGAGTTAGCAGGAGTACCTCCCAAAAAAAAAAAAAAAAAAAAATTGTTACAGTAACAAACGGTCCAGAACTAGATCATCAGGGGCCATGCCCGGACTGTCCAACCATACACCCCAAACCTTAGCGAATTTCTGAGGCACCCCCCTGTGCTGGTAAATAACCTTGTCCATACGCAAAGTAGAAGCCATCTGTTCCAGCCACATCCTATACGTAGGTGGTTCCTGTGCTATCCAGTGTCTCAGGATAAGTAAACGGGCCTGAAAGAGTGCCCGAGTTGCGGCCTCTCTCAGAAACCTATCCTCCACTATCGACTCCAGTAACCCCAGAATACAGTGTTTGGGATCCCTAGGGATATCCACCCCCAGGGCCCCATTAATGGCAGATAACACCGCTGACCAGTATCTGTGCAACTTTGGACATCTCCACACCAAGTGAACCAAGTCCCCCTTCTCTCTCTGGCAGCGGCCACAGAGATCATCGTCGCGAAGACCCATTGAATGAAGCTTCAGGGGGGTGTGATGCACTCTTAGTAGGATATAAAGCTGCGACACCTGGTGGGAGACATTGAGAGAGCAGCTGCGAACTACCTCCAAGGCCTCCTCCCACAGCTCCCCCGGGATCTCCCCCACATCCTCGCTCCAACGATCACACGCCGAGCTCGGGTACTTTTCCAAGAAAGAACCCAGAAGAGAGGCATAGCAACCAGATATGAAGCCCTTGGTATCCGTATATTGTTGCATAAGTAAGAAAACAGGGGTCGAGGACAGGAAGAGCTGTCCCCGGGCTGCCTGCACCCGCATCGCATGCCGTAATTGAAAATAGTAAAACCGCATACTGTCCGGAAGCGAGAAACGCTCCTTAAGCTGTTCAAAAGTCAGAAGTGTCCCTTCCTGCATAATATGGGCAAGGTGAGTCACCCCGTATGCACGCCACCTGTCTGCCTGGTCCAGCTTACACAATTCAGGATAAGTCTTATTGTCCCAGATCGGGCTAAAATTAGTGTAACCCAAGGCTCGTTGAAGTTGTTTAGTTTTGTCCCATATTTTTTGTAGTAATCTATATGTCGGGAAACGCTTGTTAGGTTTAGAAAAAAGTTGTGCTTCAAGCCCCTCCGGCACCCCCCGCGCGCCAGCAAACCACTGCATAACCTCCAGCGCCGCGCCAGTACGCGTCCCGGACATGGCCCACACCAGATGCTGCAACTGGGAGGACAGATAATACAACCACGGGTTAGGGAGGGCAAGGCCCCCCCCCTTCGCGAGGTTTCTGTAATTGCTCCATACGTACTCTAGCTGCCTTACCCTTCCACATGAGGGTTCGGAATAGAGTGTTTACTATACGAAAGGTTTTCAGTGGAATGACAACAGGAGAATTATGGAGGAAATACAATAATTGTGGCATCAACACCATCTTTATAAGGTTTACCCTACCGGCAAGTGACAGCCAGAGTTTGTTCCAAGTCCTGATTTTATCGCAAAATCTGGTGAGAAGGGGACTAATATTAAGCAAGCTGTATTGGGTCGGATCCGCCGAAACCACGACCCCCAAATATTTAAACTGCTGGACCACAGGGACCGGACAATGGAGACCCTGGGAAGGGGCGACGTCCCCGTCCAACTGCAGAAGGGCCGATTTGGACCAGTTTATAGTGAGTCCGGAGAACTGACCGAACTCCGTAATAACTGTCATAACCGTTCTCAAGGAAGCCCCAGTATCGCCCAACGTCAGGAGCATATCGTCCGCGTAGAGCAGGACTTTATCCTGATAGGGACTGTATCTAAACCCCACGATGGATCGCTGAGCTCTGATGCGTGCCGCAAGGGGCTCTATCGCTATGGCAAACAATAGGGGAGACAGCGGGCACCCCTGCCTCGTTCCCCGTCCCAGAGAAAAACACGTGGAGACCCGACCTCCCTCCCTAATAGAAGCCGTCGGTTGGTAATACAGTAACTTCACCCAAGACAGGAACACTGGTCCAAAACCAAAGGATTCCATGGTCGCCCAGAGGTATCCCCACTCAACACTGTCAAATGCCTTGTTGGCATCCAATGACAGCAATGCCCTCTCCCCCGGGTTATCCGCCGGTGTCTGAATCGCAACGAACAGGCGACGCAAGTTAAGGGCCGTTGATCTATTGGGCATAAATCCCGCCTGGTCTTCATGTATGATGTGAGTTATAACCTTGTTAACTCTATGCGCCAAAACTTTAGCCAGTAGCTTGACGCCCGCCTGGAGCAACGGGTCTGTGGGGGGTTTATCTGGTTTAAGCAATAATATGATGCTAGCCCTGGTCATAGACTCCGGAAGAGTCCCCAGCTCCCTAGCCCTCCGGAACACCTCTAATAATTTTGGCATTAACAACCCAGAGTAGTTTTGATAAATTTTAGCAGGAAGGCCGTCATCCCCAGGAGCTTTAGATCCCGAAAAGAGAGCCACTGCTTCCAGCAGCTCCTGTTCCGTAATCGGGGCTTCCAGCTGCATCCGCTGTTCCTCCGTCAACTGCGGTAGAGGAGTGGCACTTAAATATTCCTGCAACTCTTCCTGGCTGTAATGAGCTCGCGAGGAGTACAGGTCCTTGTAAAATCGCACCAATTCAGTCATAATTTTATCCTGTGTATTAACCAAAGCCCCCCCAGGCAGCCGGAGAGCCCCTATAGGAGGAACTGAGGGGCGCGCCCCCACCATTCTCGACAGCATGCGGCCCGTCCGTTCCCCCTCTTCATAAAAGGCAGTTTTGGCAAAAAAGCGCTTTTTGTCCGCCTTGGAGCGAACTTCCCCAACCCATACCGCCTGAGCCGAGAGCCATGCCGCCCTCGTATCATCAGAGGGGTTGTGCAAGTATTCCTGCTCCAGCCGCTGCGCGCACTGGGATAGTTGTTCCTCAAAGCATTTAGACCTAGTCTGGACCTTCTTAAAATTAGCTATGAGAACCCCTCTGAGAAAGCTCTTAAAAGCCTCCCACCTCAGGAGCACATCCCCAAAGTGGTCATTCTCCTCAAAAAAGCTGGCAATGGCTGCTGGAATGTCATTATCCGGTGGAAACAGTTTCAGCCAGAATGCATTCAAACGCCAGGGAGCCCTACGCAAGTCCACCCGAGGGCAAACCTGCAATCTGACCACCAACGGGGAGTGGTCCGAGATTCCCCTGCGGGCATACTCAATGTCCTCCACCATGGCAATAGCCTCCCTGTTACCCACACATAGATCAATACGAGACAATGCAGAGTGTGTTTTTGAGAAACATGAAAATTGCACCGTGTCAGGGTTTTTAAGGCGCCATACCTCAGACCAATCCACCTCCGCCAGAAAGCGGGAAAGAGCAGTTCCCCTTGCCGCACCCACGGGAGAAGGTGGAGGGTGTCTATCCCTTGCAGGGTCTAGCACCCCATTAAAGTCCCCCTATAATAAACAGTGGCAGACCAACTTTGTCCATAGTAAATTGGAGGAGTTCCTTGAGCACCCCAGAAGAAAAAGGAGGCGGTATGTACACTATTGCTAAAACACACACAGTTTGAAAAAGCATACAATGTATGAACACATACCTCCCCTCAGAGTCCACCCGGACCCCCAGTTCCCGGAAGGCCAGCGACCCATGTATCAGCACACTGACCCCCCTGGAATATGCGGAGTGGGTGGAGTGATATCCCCAACCCACCCATGAGTACCGAAGACACCCTACAGAGTCCGCCACCAAGTGAGTCTCTTGTAAAGCAATAATGGCTGGGTGGTACTTTCGTAGCTGTTGGGCCACCATAGCCCGCTTGAGCGGGCAGCCCAAGCCGCGGACGTTCCAAGAAACTATCGGCACCCCCGCCATAGGAAAAAATAATAGATGGAAATGGGTGGAGACCGGGGGCCCCCCCAAAGTGGCCAAGGCCCAAACAAAAAAAATCACCAGAGGGCTGCCGGTGTGAAGACGTGGCATCGTGATAATGTCCAGAAAAACATGCGGTGTGAATCTTCCCAAAAACAAAATAAATGTCAGAAGAACTAGAGCTCAAGAAGTCAAGGCACAACGGCACCCCGACAACGAACTGTCTGAACACAGGCGGTCCACTCCAGACGGGCCCGGCTGCGGCCCTACCGTCTAGAAGGGACCCACCCGGCCAACATGCACAACGGTGCAAACACAAAAGTAGGCTCCAGAACAGAGCCGTGTAGAAACACATCCTCGCTCGTCAACACTTGCCATAGTCGGAGCAGTAGATTCCAAACGGTAAACGACCCCGGCCGGGTCAAAAACAGACAGCGTGCTAGCGCACGTGCAAAATGTAGAGTAGCTCCCATGCAGAAGAGTCCGGTTACTGAAGAAGTCCCGGTCACTCCCCGTGCTCATCCCTGTTTCTACGGCCGAGAGTCGGCTCGTGAACATCCAGCCAATTCGCCGCGTCTACAGCAGTGTCAAAAAAATGCGCCCTGCCTTCCGCCGTAACTCTCAAACGGGCAGGGTACAGCATGGCATACACCAGGCCAACTCGACGGAGTCTCTTCTTTACATCAGTAAATTTGGCCCTTTGTTTTTGGACATCTGCCGAAAAGTCCGGGTAGAAGGACACTCTAGCTCCATTATATTTGATATCGGCTTTTTCACGTGCAAGGCGGAGCACCTTCTCCCTGTCCCTGTAGTGTAAAATCTTGGCGAGCATGGGTCTGGGAGCATTACCAGGTAGCGCCCTAGTGGGGACACGGTGTGCACGTTCCACCGCGTACAGAGGGGAGAAGGACTCACGCCCGAAGATCTCACAAAGCCATTTTTCTACAAAGTCCGTGGGGTCCCTGCCCTCCACCTTCTCTGGGAGCCCCACTATATGGACATTATTCCTGCGCAGGCGATTCTCGATATCATCTGTCTTATTCTTGTTAGCCTGAGCCTGCCTGGCCATTTCCCTGGATTCCGTAATTAGTGTGGGTATCTGGTCCTCCAAATCGCAGATGCGACTTTCGGCTGCTGTAGTGCGTTCCCGCATTTTTTGTAAATCCTGGCGCAAAAGGGCCACTTCCTCCGTGAGACCCCCCCAATCTGTCCTTCACAGTGTTCACTGATGCCGTGCATTTCTGTACAGCTAGAAGAATGTGTCCCAAGGTGGGCTGAGACCCCTCCAGTGTGTCTCCCTCCATCTCCTCACTGAGCTCAGGCTGCACAGATGGTTCCACATCCCCCAGGCCCTGCTGAATGGCCTCGAGTGCCTGTGCTCCTGTCAGGGGTACAGAGTCCACTTCACTGGGTCCCGAGATGTCACACAACTTTTTTGCGTACAACAGAATGTCACCAGCGCTGTCTTTTCCCCCCGCACGCACTGTTTTGGGCTTCGTACCTGTATCTTTCTGCCTGTCAGGGCCGCGGGATGAGTGCTGCGGAGTCCCCCCGGCGCCATCTTGACCGGCCGAGCCAGGGACAGAGCCGTCCTTCTGCTTGCTCCCACGGGTCATAGCAGCGCCCGATCTGGACATGCAGGGTGTCAGGAAGAGCCTAGGACAAGGGACAGTCCAGGGAGAGCAGCGGGCAAGGGATGGAGTGCAGCCGCTTACCGGATCCAAGTCCGCCCAGGCGCCTCCGCGATCGGCCGCCCGCGGTAGGAAAGGCCGCGGCTTCCACCAGCGACTAGGCCTCAATCCGGATCTCCACAAAGTGCGGTCCTCCGCAAAAAATAAAGGCAGGATTCCTATGCAGGGATGATACCAAGCCTCTTGGAGGCGAGCTGGAGCCCGATGATTGCAGGCAGAGGCAGGATGGCAAGGGATTGGAAGCCAGCGGAGCGGAGCTCTACCCACGACCTGGGACCTCCGGATTGCAGGTACTCATCCGGGAGCAAAAGGTGTCGATGGACTCAGGGGGATCCCCTGAGAAGAAGCAGTCCACGGAATAGGGCAATCTGGCCGGGAAAAGGATCTATTTTAAGGATAAATGACGGGAGCTCCGTGAGCTGAGTCCACTCACATGCCCGGTCCGACCACGCCCCCGAAAATCAGTTGTACAATTTTTAAGTAAAATTTATTCACATGTATAATTATATACAGAAATTCGAGTGAGTTAATGGGTAAAGTCCCATTGTGATAGTGAAGAGAAAGTAGTAAGGTGTGTTTACACGTGGAATAAGTGACTTTGAACAAGAATAGTAGATGGTCCTGCTCTGCTGTTCCTCATATCAAAGAATGGGAATGATTGCAGAGAGGGGCCTGATCGGTATTTCCGACATGTTTCGGCCTGTAGCGGCCTTTATCAAGGATGTTACCGATTCTAGGAATAAGTAAAATGGGTTTGTCAGTGGTAGCAAAATAATAGTTCAGATTTGATTATATACAAGATTTGTGATGTAACATACATATTTTTTGTCCACTTCCTGGAGTATTGCTTTCCCAGATTTTCTCCGGGAGCTGCAGGAACAATGCTGTATTGGGTGAAAAGGTGTGATTTGGTTGTAGTTGGAACCACAAGTAAGGACAGGAAAGGTTATTGGTAATGAAATAAATAATAATTACTTCTTGGGCCACGTTTTTCTGGTCCAAATGGTTCAATGTGGCTATGATTTAAAGATTTCCACATTGATAGAGATCATCTGTGGTGTTTCCACATTGATGGAGATCATCTGTGGTGTTGGGGTATATAAAGTATAGTATATAGTGAATGGTAAAGGATGGCTTTTTGTAAAGTAATACATCCTGGGGGTGAAGTGCATAATAGTTAGAAATTTCAGAGAAAAATATAGACTTGGTGGGGAGATGTATCAACATCTTCTCCAGGTCTATACTTACGCTTGGTAGAGAAAGTTTCGGTGTGGTATCACAGCATGTTGCCTCCAGGTCCTGTCCTCCCTCAATCCGGGAGAGACTGAGGACTTGGAGGTGTTCCCCGGCCTTTTAAAGGCTGTCGCGCATGCGCAGTGATGCGCTGCGTGACGCCTGTGGGCGGTGTCCATGGTCTGGCAAGAGATGCGCCTGCGCACGGCAGATACTGCATTCCTTGTGACCGTGCGGACGTGCCCATACGGCCGCCGACACGGAATGAAAGCCGCAATCTCCAGCGGGGATAGTGGTAGGTACGGGACCAACCGATCGGCTTCAAATTGCCCCGATCCAAGAGAGGATTCGGGGCTTTCCGTGCCGGGAGTTCCTGGAGTTCAGGAAATAGGCAAAAAGGAAAAGTGGACGAACAGTATCATGACAGTATATTTGAGGTGGTACACTACACAGGAGTGTATACACCAGTTGAGTGCATACAAAAAGAAAAATTGAACAAAGCATGAGTTATCAGCAATATCTAAATACAGCAATAAATAATAATAAAAAGAAAAAGAATGTGAGAAGGTCTTATTTTTAATGTACTTTTACAGTATTTCTCACAGTTGTCAGCAAATTTGTGGTTCCATTTTGCTATATTTATGCTGCTGATTATGGTGGCCTGCAGTGACATTTCTGAGATACATTACTGTCTCAGGTGATGCATATTTTATTTTTCCACCAGATTGTATGAAGGCAAGGAGCAAACTGAATTTGAAGAGTCCATGAGAAAGCTTTTTGAATCCATTAATAACCTGATGAAGAGCGAGCACAAAACTACAATCCTTTTGCAGGTAAAGTTTGTTTTTTGGTCAATTAATGCTGTAATAGAAAATAAAAAAGCAATAGAATAAGAATACTTTTTATAAATTAAAAAAAAATTGCTTGTTTAGGTTTCAGTGATGAATAAACTTTGAGTGCATTTTCCATTGTCATAATGTTTACTGTAATAAATACAAAAATTATTAATTTTTTAGGTAATACCCTGCTATTTTCTCCTGCTGAGAGAGAGACTGAATGTTGCTGTTTAGTGTATAGCAGACTTTTGTAATATGACACACATGGTAAATGTGTTCGTAGGGTCAAAATCTGTGTATGGCCAGTTTAAAAGTGTTCATGATGGCTGCAACTTCATACCTCTTCACTTTTGCAAATGTTACTCTTTTTTATTGTATTTTATATTTATGTTAGGATTTCTTATTTAGCAATATGAAATCCATACACGTGAGTTATAATTGAATGAACTATATGAACTTGTCTTTTTTCATCCAGATTAACTTTTCAACTATATAATTGAAATAGGAAATATTTTTACTTTGCCGTTAGTAAAATAATGAAAAAAAAAAAAACTCTATAGATGGAAAGCATTGTCTATTATTTGTTAAAAAACATACTGTATATATATATATATATATATATACAGTGGGTACGGAAAGTATTCAGACCCCCTTAAATTTTTCACTCTTTGTTATATTGCAGCCATTTGCTAAAATCATTTAAGTTCATTCTTCTTCCTCATGAATGTACACATAGCAACCCATACTGACAGAAAAACACAGAATTGTTGACATTGTTGCAGATTTATTAAAAAAGAAAAACTGAAATATCACATGGTCCTAAGTATTCAGACCCTTTGCTGTGACACTCATATATTTAACTCAGGTGCTTTCCATTTCTTCTGATCATCCTTGAGATGGTTCTACACCTTCATTTGAGTCCAGCTGTGTTTGATTATACTGATTGGACTTGATTAGGAAAGCCACACACCTGTCTATATAAGACCTTCCAGATCACAATGCATATCAGAGCAAATGAGAATCATGAGGTCAAAGGAACTGCCTGAAGAGCTCAGAGACAGAATTGTGGCAAGGCACAGATCTGGCCAAGGTTACAAAAAGATTTCTGCTGCACTTAAGGTTCCTAAGAGCACAGTGGCCTCCATAATCCTCAAATGGAAGACGTTTGGGACGACCAGAACCCTTCCTAGAGCTGGCCGTCTGGCCAAACTGAGCTATCGGGGGAGAAGAGCCTTGGTGAGAGAGGTAAAGAAGAACCCAAAGATCACTGTGGCTGAGCTCCAGAGATGCAGTCAGGAGATGGGAGAAAGTTGTAGAAAGTCAACCATCACTGCAGCCCTTCACCAGTCGGGGCTTTATAGCAGAGTGGCCCGACGGATGCCTCTCCTCAGTGTAAGACACATGAAAGCCCGCATGGAGTTTGCTATAAAACACCTGAAGGACTCCAAGATGGTGAGAAATAAGATTCTCTGGTCTGATGAGACCAAAATAGAACTTTTTGGCCTTAATTCTAAGCGGTATGTGTGGAGAAAACCAGGCACTGCTCATCACCTGTCCAATACAGTCCCAACAGTGAAGCATGGTGGTGGCAGCATCATGCTGTGGGGGTGTTTTTCAGCTGCAGGGACAGGACGACTGGTTGCAATCGAGGGAAAGATGAATGCGGCCAAGAACAGGGATATCCTGGACAAAAACCTTCTCCAGAGTGCTCTGGACCTCAGACTGGGCCGAAGGTTTACCTTCCAACAAGACAATAACCCTAAGCACACAGCTAAAATAAGGAAGGAGTGGCTTCACAACAACTCAGTGACTGTTCTTGAATGGCCCAGTCAGAGCCCTGACTTAAACCCAATTGAGCATCTCTGGAGAGACCTAAAAATGGCTGTCCACCAACGTTTACCATCCAACCTGACAGAACTGGAGAGGATCTGCAAGGAGGAATGGCAGAGGATCCCCAAATACAGGTGTGAAAGACTTGTTGCATCTTTCCCAAAAAGACTCCTGGCTGTATTAGATCAAAAGGGGGCTTCTACTAAATACTGAGCAAAGCGTCTGAATACTTAGAACCATGTGATATTTCAGTTTTTCTTTTTTTTAATAAATCTGCAACAATGTCAACAATTCTGTGTTTTTCTGTCACTATGGGGTGCTATGTGTACATTCATGAGGAAGAAGAATGAACTTAAATGATTTTAGCAAATGGCTGCAATATAACAAAGAGTGAAAAATTTAAGGGGGTCTGAATACTTTCCGTACCCACTGTATATATATATACTTCCCATGAAACCAACGTGCTCAAATTGGCCAAATGCTTTGTGAATATAGTGATGGTGACACCCTCCATGCTCGGTATAGAGAAAATTCCCACTCATCAGATGGTGTTGATCCCTCTTACCATAACATAGTGGGATCAAAGTAGGCTTTGGTGGTCTCCGTGACCTAGGCATGGGTCTCCAGATGATACTCTTGATAGAGTCACTCTACAGGGTGATTGGTGTTTAGAGCAATGCCAAAGAGAGGAGACAAAACACAAACAAGCTCCTCATAGCGTAAAAAGATTTATTTTTAGGTTTAAAACCCTGGCAAGCCAGTGCGCAGGATGTAAAAAAATTATAATGGATACGAAGCACTCGCGTGCGGTTACCCGGACTACACAAGGGAGCAGTGCAAAGCCAGACGATCCAGGGGCAGGGGGCGTTCCAGCGGACACCTAAAAGGAGGCGACGTGCGTCCCAACTTGACACGTTTCATCATTAATGTGACGTCTTCAGAAGCTTCAAGGGTCAGGATCATTGAGCAGTGGATGTAAAATTAAGATTTGACTTTATTTCTACTTTAAGGCCTTGTTGACACTTGTGCAGTTTTAGAACAGGAACTGTACTTAAGGAGAGTGATGAAAATCATGTCATTAATTATGACACCAATCTCATCGTGCATTTTATGTGCAGTTTCACATGCACTTTAATTACTCATCTCTTTTCAGTTACCCTTTGGCTATAATATTCTATTACTTATCTGAATATACTTTTCCATTACGCTAATATTTTGTGTGGGTACTATTACAAAAATGAACCAGATTCAAAGAAACATTGATGTGGACAAGTTTATTTATTATTGCCTATTTTTAAATTTTCTTTCTGCAAACTAATTGTGAAAAAAAACAACTATTTATTTTAGGAATTCATCAATATAACACCATTAAACATCTTTGATGAATGAGTAGCCTGTTGAATCCTACATATATAGTTTCATGCACATTTAAATAGCACACAAGCGTTTTCCTGGAAAAACCATAGTACTACATTACTATTTCAGAAAGAGAATATTAAATTGGTAATATTTTTGGACTCTTTTGTTGTATTTTCAGGTTGCTGCTCTGAAATATCTACCAGCAGTTCTTCAAGATGTAGAGACAGTGTTTGATGCCAGAATGCTTAGGTACCTGTAAAATAAATAAATCTTTTAACTGTTAAAACACATTGCCAGGGTTTTTAAATTGAATTAGCCTTCAGGCAGGTTGCAATACACACTTGTATTCAGACACCGTTTCCTGTACCCCTTTTGGGTTGAATAACGCTGGAGAGACCAAAGACATCAGTATTGCAGGTCTGAAAAGTCAAAAACTCTTTATCTGCCTACCTGTTTCAAATGATCGAAAAGTAAATTGTTAACTACATAGGATGATAGAGGGCATCTTCCTCATGGAGAAACAGAAAGCAATAAAGTTGATTGGCCCCTATGGGGAATTTTAACGGACTTTCTGATCTGTTGGACACACATCAAATAGACAGTAAAGATTCCCATACATGGATCGTTCCAATTCATGAGCAGCTAATCTGTCTTGTTGGAAAATTTGTGCTCGGTCAGTACATGCAGCCAATGGGTTGCAGCGTTGATCAGTGTATTCTGACAATGGTGGAATCCAGCTGTCAAAATACAGTGACACAGCAGAATGTGTGGATGGGGAAATCAGCTCAGTTTTTTCATTCAGCTGGCTGAGTCCCAAAAAAATGTATGACCAGCACAAGAAGAAATAAAGTCTGCAATTAAAATTTGACAGAGGTAGATATCAGGGCAAGACTTGCAATAACATTTGTGTTACTAAATCATGGGAACTTATTACGATTGCAGTAGTTAGACCAGTGTCATCAGTTCATTCTGTGGTCATTATCCTTTACATTGTGGCCTCATTTTACCTGCACTACAACATCATCCTCAGTACACCAGCAAGAGCCACGCCTTACTTGTGCATGGGAGGTTTCCATACACAAAAATAATGTGTGGACACCTTAAAACCCCACAGAAACAGGCAAGGGTAGCATTTAAAACATGTGAAAATACTGTCACTCCATTGGCTCCTGCTGCTGTCAATCAAATTCTACGATGAGGCAGTGGGGGGACAAGGTCTTTATCTATGGATGCAGCCAGCGGGGCTCAGGAGCGAGCCTGCACAAATACCCCCTTTAGCCAGTGGCTAAGTACTTGCAAGGGGGAGGAGTCAGCAGCGCTGGCGGGGGACCCAAGAGAAGGAGAAAACTATTGCACAGAGCAGGTAAGTATAACATGTTTTTGATTGTTTTAAAAACGCAAAGGTTTAATATCACTTTCATTTTGATTGAGAAATAGAATATTTGCAATCGCTTGCTTTTGCTACAGGCTAAATTATGAATTGTTAATCAAACAATTTCCTACAGTGCCAAATTATGTTTTATGCTATATAAGAAGAGGATATAGGGACATAGAGAGGAAGAGAAAAAGTGATTAAGCACAATACAATACATTTAAAATATAACGTCATTCTATAATTCTTCAACCATTTTGTTTGTGTTATTACAGCCAGCTGTTGTACGATTTTTATACCTGTATCCCCCCTGATAAGTTACAACAACAGAAGGTGCATTCAATGAATGAGATTGTTCGTAGCAATCTGTTCAAAAGGCAAGGTAAGTGTGCATTACATAGTTGCATAGTTACCTGGGTTGAAAACGTTTTGTTTATCAAGCATTTCAGCAAAATGAATGTATTATATCCCAATGTTTTTACCTTGTCATAGAATGACTATTTTCATATCTACATGAGTGACAGGGTGTGACACACGTGTATGATGCCCTGTAATATATATTGCACTGTTGATGCACACTTAATCTAGGTTCACACCTATATGTTTTTTTAGTGTTTTTTTTCTGGTTTGCAGAAACACACTACAGTACACTCAATTTAACATTGTTTCCTATGGGATACGTTCACATCTATGAATTTTTCAGTGGCTGCGTTTTTGGAAAGGGTCAGGGACTTTTTTTTCCTTCCACAGATTGTGTTTTACGTGTAAATGACTTCAATGGACCCACACCAAAAACGCAAGTGTTGCATTTTTGATGCCATTTTTACGTGCGTTTTGCATTTTGTGGTGTTTTTTTTTTTTTTTTTTCTCCATAACTAACTAGCCAGAGCAGCAGCCGCTGTGTCCATAACAACTGATGCAAAAAAATTGGTTGGCAAAGAAAAAATAAAGGAATTGTCAAAAACTGTCTGTGTTTTTATTTCTTTTTGACACTTTTTTTGGTGAATGAGTAGAGGTAAAATGTAAAAAAGGGCATAGGGCCCCCCCAAAATCCATTCCAGACCCTTATTCAAACATGCAGCCTGGTAACCTACTCATTCACATGGGGTGGGTGGGATCTGGGGGGTCCTTTTGTTAAAGAGGGCTTCCAGATTTTGATAAACCTGCAGACTCCCCCACAACTACGGGCCAGGATTGTGGGAAGAGGCCCTTGTCCCCCATTAATATTAGGACAGGGTGCTTTGGGGCAGAAGGGCAGAATGCTCGCTCGCCCCCCCCCCCCCTTTTCCTGGCCTGTCAGGCTGCCTGCTTGAATAAGGTTCCGGAATGGGTTTTGGGGGGGGACCCTACGCCATTTAAAAAAAAAAAATTAGCATGGGGCTCCCCTCAAAATCCATACTAGATTCAGAGGCCCTAGTATGGATTGGGGGGACCTGACGCCATTTTTTTCTTATTTTTCTTTTCAGACAATTCTTTTTTTTTACATTTAGCTGTGGCTTGTTAAGGACGCGGTGGTTACTTGCTCCTTAACATCTGGCTATTTACAGTTTGTTAAAAGAGTTGTAAAGGCAGAAGGTTTTTAATGCATTCTATGCATTAGGATAAAAAGCCTTCTGTGTGTAGCAGCCCCCCCAGCACCCCCTAATACTTACCTCAGCCCCATCTCTGTCCAGCAATGTCTACGAGTCCCTCGGCCGTCCAGGACTGTTCCTCCTGATTGGCTGAGCCTTTGGCTCCTGCAGCTGTCAGTTAGCCAATCAGGAGAGAAAGGTGCGGGGCCAAATGGCCACTCTGTGTCTGAATGGACACACGTAGCTGCAGCTCGGCTCTGGTGCCCCCTGCTTGCTGTGAGGGCACTCGATAGGAGGGGGGGGCAGGAACAGCAACGAGGGACCCGAGAAGAGGAGGATTGGGGCTGCTCTGTGCAAAACCAACTGCACAGAGGAGGGGAGTATAACATGTTTGTTATTAAAAAAATTAATAAAAAAATACATTTTACAAACACTTTAAGGAGAAAAAACTGCAAAATGCATGAAAACTACATACAAAAATGCAGGTTCAAAAACGCAAAACACAACTGCATAGATGTGATCCTAGCCTTACTGTCCATGACTACAGTACATTATCCAACCTCCACTTCCACACCCACTACTACTGCACCAACATTTACTTCCTCGTTCATTGTTGCTGCAATGAAGTGCACATCCTCTCTCGTTGTCACTATGCTGAAGTGCTCTTCCTCACTCACCACCACCGCACACTTCCTTCCTTAATGTCACTTTTTCTCACTCTTCACCACTGCATTTATGTGTACTACCAAATTCTCAATGCACACTACTTCACTCATTATCACTGCACTGACCTGTACTTCCCCACTGTTCACTACTGCACCAATGTACACCTTTTCACTCTCTTCCACTGCATAAACTTGCACTTTCCAATTCTCCAACACTGCTCCAAAGCACGCCTCCATTTTTTATCCTGTTTAGTGTATGGGCAAAGTTATGATAGTTCTCTATAAAACTTTTTTAAATGCTTTATTGAACAGCTTACAACTTGACGAGGATAAGGCTTAACTTTCAGGAGATCAGTTCCAGTTCCTATAGGATGCTGAGACTTTAGCGCCATACCCGACAGAAGTAGCTAACCTGTCCTAGTTCCAGGATCAATAGACAATGCCTTATTTAAAGGTCTCTAGCTTCGTGCCCATGCATAAATTCAAGCTGATGGCTGTATATGCATCTTCAAATAGTTGCTAGTAGTTCCTGCAAATTTCCATGGCATCCCCAAAGAATCCCAGGTTTTTAATTATCTAGCAACTTTACAGGTCAACTCACTATCTGAAAATTACCTTTGAACCGGCTAGGCTAGCAAACATTTAGAAATTCATGGGAGCACTAATTGGCACGCCCCACTGGACCAGTGAACAATAGTTGGTGGATGCCATTGCTTAAAAAAAAAAAAAAGCAAACAAAAATGAACCCTGACCTACTAAACTGGTTTATAGTATTATAACAATATGTAAAAAAAAAACTTACATGAGATGTCTGCATTATATGCTATGATAGTAAAAAATAAATGACCAAATGACCAATTAGTAGTAAAAAAAAAAAAAAACCTCTTAGTTTTTGCCCCCTATAGACAAACTTTCTACACCTAAAGTGAAATCCAGCACTGATTTTTATAATTTGTTATCAATCACTCACAATGTTCTTAAATATTTCCAGAATGCCGTGATATTTTACTGCCACTGATCACCAAAGAGCTGAAAGCATGGTTAAATAATGATAGACAAGAACAACAACAGATAAAGGAAAAGAAATTATGTGTTGAATTACTTAGTAGCATTTTAGAAGTTTTGAGTTCTCAGGATAAGGTAAGTGAATTACTCATGGATGTTTAACAAATATTTATTTAAACTTGAGTTAAAGCGTTTGTTACCCCAACACTTCATATTCCTGATAAGTGCCTGCTTTACCATGTACTTGTATGAAAAGGTATCCTGTTCTCTTTGTATTGTTTCTTTTGTGTGAAATCCCTGGTGATCCTGCTAGTCCCCTTGCCTTCCTATTAAAAATTGACCACACTAAGCAGGAGAGCAGAACGTGGTCAGTTCTCTAGCTATGCTGGGAACTCAGTGTACTCTCTTCCAATGATCAGACACGCCCCTGTTGTACAGCCATGCATTGTGAAGATCAGTGTGCTGCTGCTGCTTCTCCTCCCCCAGCTCTTATGCAGCTGGGAACAGGGTGATGTGATCACTTATAAAAAATGGGGAAAAAAGGTATTTATAATGTTTTTTTTTATAGCCATACAAAAATGTTTTGCCTTTCATTTCTATTTTAAACCGAATAGGTTGTTTTACAAGGTGATTGTTTACAATCACTTTAAGTTCACATACATTGACCAAATGTAAGATTTGCAATTATTTGTTTACTGTATATAGCATCAATGTATTCTATAGCACTTTACAGAATACACAGAACCATTAACATTGATTCCTTCCCCAGAGGAGCTTACACTGTAACAATAGTAAAACGAGATAAAAGGGTTTTTTTTGTTTGTTTGTTTTTTTGTTTTTTATATAAAAAAGACTTTATGGAGTTATGAACTGATCCAGCCAGATGTCTGACTTCCAATAATTTTTATTGAAATTTTCAAAAAGATAACAGAAGATCGATAACAAACAAGGCATAGTAATAATTTGCTTACACATGAACTTTTGTTCAGAACAGTACAAGAACAGATAGACTTGGCAAGAAAACAAGGCCAGCGAGTGCTGGAAAAACTGCTAATCAATAAAAAAAATAAAAAAAACTCACAGTATGGCTGAATTCCAAGATAGATTGAGAGACGATCGCCCCGGGGCAACCCTAATGGGCTCATACTGTGCCCCAAAGAGAAGCGGCTAAAGACAGCTGAGAGAAAACATTGAGGAAAACCGCCTTTGTCTCTGAAAACCTGAAGGGAGGAAAGACAATTTCCGTCAAACCCCAATAAAAAAAATATGTATTAGCCAAGAACTACCAGTGTAATTATGGTACGAGGTACTACACATGCCTCAAATACAGACTTAAACGTGGAACAGGATAGAGCAAGTGGTAGGAAGAAGAGTAGAAAGAGGAGAGACATCAGAGGGGGAAGGAGAAAAGGAAGGGTTGGAAGGGAGAGAATAGAGAGAGAGTTGAGGAGAATAATCCCATGGCCCGACCCCACCTAACCCATAGATGGGTATCAAAACGGAAAGAAAAGGGGAAAACCCCAAGGAAAAAAAGGGAAAAAGTGTCCTTCCGACCAAGCCCATCTTAAAGTGTTACATTCACAAATGTCGCCCAGGGTTCCCAGACTGATTCAAATTTTGCCCTAGAATCATTCAAGATACTGTACATCTTTTCTTGAGTCATTATCCATGAAATTTTACGCTTCGCAACCAGGAAGGAGGCTGTAGACTGTTTTCAATGCTTAGCTATTGTGATTTTAGCTCCTAGGAATATATAAGAAATTAGAATCCGGGTGTGCTTGGGGACCCTGAGAGGATGATGGCTCCAGCCAGATGTCTGAAGTGAAAACCTAGTGCAGCCTTTCTCAACCTTTTCAACAAAGAGGAACCCTTGAAATAAATTTCTGGTTTCGGGGAACCCCTGCTAAAAATCTACAACTCATGACACATTAGTGTGACAGTCTGTGGGAGGAATGCTCCTTACTCTTGTCATCATTGGGAAGAATTACCCCTTTACAGAAAGCTAAAAGGAACAATGGTGTCTTTGGGAACTTATCTGAGAGGCAGAAATTGCCTATTGCTCAAGGAACCCCTAGCAACCTCAGGAGAAACCCTAGTTGAGAAACCCTGACCTAGGATGATAGAATTGCAGGTAGCTGCTTTGAAACTTAGGGGCAGGGAGGGGTCCAATCCTCCCCTACTTGACTGAACAGTATTTATATAGTCTAATATAATTTACTTACTATATTCATCAGTTTCCCTCCTCAGTCAAAGAGTGCTCTTTTAGCACTTGTTTAGGGTCAAGAAGCATAAATGTGGAAGGATTAATTTACTAAAGGCGTACAATGTTAGCATACAGTGAAATCTAAATTTGCAAAGTGAAATTTCTCCTTGTAAATAAGGTGGGGTTGTGTTTACTTTGAATACCCAATCCTTGGAAATGTTCTGACTTAAATCATTCAATCGTGTGCAAACAAAAAGTACTGTTTTTTTTGTTTTTTTTACTCATTCATTTACAAATCATATGGGTATTTTTTTTACACAGTGAACTTCCACTTGGCTGAACCTCATTCACTGAAAAAAGTGAGAATCTATGCTCCAATCCTTTATTAAATCAACTCTATTGTGCATTTGATAGAAGGGTCCCTCTGTTCAAAGTGTGGGATCCATCATTTACTATTGTTACAGTCGTACAGGCAAACTAAGGCCAAGTTCTATGAAAATCAATATAATAGTATACAGTATTTGAAAATGGGCATCATGGTTGCTAAGAATAAGCATGCTTGTACTACAGTGCTGGGGCAGTTAGTTTGACTCCCTTTGTTTTTATGGGTTTTCACAATGTCATTTTTTCTCAAAAATCAAAGATAGGTTAATAGACTTATTATCATATTGGTGTTATTAGGTTTGTGTATGAGTGTTGCAAGGCCTGATATGATTAAATGGGTACACAGGACCAGATGAATGATTCCGTGTACTCTAGAGTAGAGTCAGGAATTAGGCCCCTTTCACACATGCGGACAGTTCAGATCCACCTGTCAGTTTTTCAGGCGGATCTGAACAGATGCCCAATGCATCTCTATGGGGCATCGGATGTCAGCGGAGACATGTCCGCTGACATTCGATCCGATCCTGTCCATCAAATCCGGACAGATGGAAACCCTATTTTCCATCTGTCTGGCGGATCGGACCGGATGAGAACGGACAGGCGGTCCATTCTCATCCGCTTCCCCCATAGAGGATAGCAGGAATCTGACACCTCTGTTTCCGCACACAGAGCGGAGACGGAGCTGTCATCCGCCTGCTCAGCGGGGATCGGCGGATCAATCCTCCGCTGAGCAGAACGGATCCGTCGATGGAACAGAGCTGTATGAAAGGGTCCTTAATGGGGAAGGAAACCAGAGGGGCACATCTCTAAAAGCTCTGTTCCTGGATTGAACTGAACCCAGAGCTACAAGGCAATGCTGATATGCTAGCATGTGCTTACAGTACCCTGTTATTCTACATTAGCAGCTGTTTGTCTGTGCACTTATGGAATAGATGTTGCCTTCTGTGTCCCTCAGTGAAATAAATATTGGGCCTGTCTTTTCTAATTTCATAAGTTATGCAGTGAAGTGATGCAGAACTGTCCCATGCAAAAAAGAGCCTTATTGGCCATGATGGGCTTCTACAAATAGTTTATACGCAGTTTCCCCAACATAACTACTTTTTTGACTAATCACACCAAAGGTTTTTGAACTTTTAACATCGGATATTATCAGGACACAGCACAGCATACAAAACTATTTATAGCACAGCTTCACATATACAACTGACAGAGTATGACTGTGAGCACAGACAACTAAAAGTAGACATAGATACAAACTGATATCCATTCAAAAATACATATTACAAAATTGAAAACTTGTAAATCACTGAAAAATAATATTTTTTAACAAAAATGCATCAACTGTACACAACCTTCTTCTAATGAACTGTACTTCAGTGCGCCTCTTTTTTTTTTCTAAAAATGGTAACATAGAATGTAATTATGCTATGACAGAAATGGTCAGCACGGATTGCCAAATCTGCATTGCTACACTTAGGAAACTGAGACCAGACCAGATGTATTGTAAGATATATTTTAATAAACCCTAGATCTCTCCAAAAAGAGGACCTGTCACGGCCCATGCTTTCACAAGGGATGTTGTTACAGCAACTTTCTTGTGTTAGTAATATAGTTGATCCCAGAAAAATGTAAAGGTACGATGTAAAAAAAAATGAAATAAAAGAAATAATAAAATTTAAAAAATGTAAAGCGCCCTGTCCCTTGTGCTCACGTGCAAATGCGAACACTAAATCTAAATGGTGATTGCACTGTAAATGTCAGAGCAAGAGCAATAATTCTAATGCCAGACCTCCTGTGTAACTCTAAAATGGTAACCAACCAGTAAAGGGTTTTAAAGCAACACCACTTACCCACTGGGCACTTACACCCACTTTCTAACCAGACCAATTTTCAGCTTTCAGTGCTCTCACATTTTGAATGACAATTACTCAGTTATGCAACACTGTACCCATATAAAAATTTTCGTTCTTTTTTCACATTACAGAGCTTTCTTTTGGTGGAAGTCAATCATCATTGTTTTTTTTTTTTTTTTTTTTGTGCCTTTGTGCCTTAATTAAAAAAAGACTGAAAATTTTGTAAAAAAAATGCATTTTTCTTTGTTTCGGTTTTAAAATTTAGTAAATTTACAATTTTTTTGGCCAAAATTTATACTGCTACATATCTTTGGTAAGAATAACCCAAATAAGTATATATTATTTGGTCTTTGTGAAGGTTATAGAGTCTTCAAGCTATGTTGCCAATCATTAAAAATTGTTCACACCTGATGTACTGATGGCCTATCTCATTTCTTGAGACCCTAATAAGCCAGTAAAGTAAAAATACCCCCCAAATGACCCCTTTTTGAAAAGCAGACATTCCAAGGTATTTAGTAAGAGGCATGGTGAGTTTTTTGAAGTTGTAATTTTTTTCCACAATTCTTTGCAAAATGAAGATTTTTATTTATTTTTTTTCCACAAAATGGTCATATTACCAAGTTATTTCTCACACACTGTATAGAGATACTTGCAACTACACCCCAAAATACATTCTGCTACTCCTCCTGAGTATGGCGATACAACATGTGTGGCACTTTTCTACAGCCTGGCCACATACAGAGGTCCAACATCCAAGTAGCAGCTCCATGTGTTCTAAGAGCAAAAATTACACATATCATTTCCTGACAACCTATCACACTTTTGAAGGCCCTAGAGCATCAGGACAATGGA
This sequence comes from Pelophylax lessonae, assembly GCF_965119305.1. Classification (NCBI taxonomy): domain Eukaryota; kingdom Metazoa; phylum Chordata; class Amphibia; order Anura; family Ranidae; genus Pelophylax; species Pelophylax lessonae. Next base: position 376,056,610 of record NC_138771.1, read on the forward strand.
AACGCCCACAAAATGACCCCATTTCGGAAAGCAAACACCCCAACACATAATCTATAATGCGTCTTTTGAACGTGTAATTTTTTTCCACAAGTTTTTTTTACACAAAGTTGTCCATTCACCCCAAAATACATTCTGCTACTCTTCCTGAGTATGGCGATACCACATGTGTGACATGTGACATGCTTTTCCACAGCCTGGCCACATACAGAGGCCCAGCATGCAGGGAGCAGCGTCATTTCCTGACTTCCCATTACAATTTTTTGAGGCACTGTAGTGGCACCGATGTGGCATGGATGAACACTTATGTGGCATGGATGTGGCACTGATGAGCAATGATGTGGCATGGAGGTGGCACGGATGAGCACTGATGTGGCACGGATGAGCACTGATGTGGCATGGATGTGGCATGGATGAGCACTGATGTGGCATGGCTGTGGTACGGGTGAGCACTGATGTGGCACAGATGAGTACTGATGTGGCATGGATGTGGCACAGATGAGCACTGACATGGCATGGATGAGCACTGATGTGGCATGAATGAGCACTGATGTGGCATGGATGAGAACGGATGTGGCATGGATGAGCCACAGATGAGCACGGAGGTGGCATGGGTGGGCACAAATGAGGCATGGATGTTGCATGGATGAGGCACGGATGAGGCATGGATCAGGCACGGATGTGGCACGGTTGTGGCATGGATGAGGCATGGATGAGGAATGGATGTGGCACGGATTAGGCATGGATGTGGCATGGATGTGGCATGGATAAGGCACAGATGGGCATAGTTGAGGTATGGAGGAGGCAGAGGATGGGTGCAGCTGCAGTCTCTCTCCTCTCCTCGCACACTACCGATCTTTGTGTACAGTGTGCGAGGAGAGGAGAGAAATGAACGAGACATATGCCGGTTTGTTGACAAGTGATCGCTCCGTCATTGGATGGAGCGATCACGTGGTAAAGGGCCGCTGTCATTGGCCTTTACCACGATCCATGATGCACTGGGTCCCCGGGACCTGGTGTGCATGGACACTTCTGTGTGCGTGTGGGAAGCGCGATTCTGGGAGGACGTCATTGTAAACCCTCCCAGAATAAACCTCTGTAGCCGTCATTCGGCTATGGCCCGGTCGGCAAGTGGGTTAAGTACCGTAGATTGGCACTGTTTCACAAGCGTACCCAATTTTAAAGCATGTCATGTTAGGTATCATTCTATTAGGTGTAACATCATATTTTGTATTTTACCAAACAACTGGGCATTATATTGTGTTTTTGTGCATTACAATTCAATAAAGTGTATTTATTGGAAAAAATGTGGGTTTGAAAAACCATTGCTCAAAAATCGTGTGACATATAATTATGCAACACCCACCATTTTATGCTCTAGAGCCTCTGCCATTCCTGCAGCAGATTTGAATATAATTACTAAACTATCCATGTGCCTACTGTTTTGTGCATGCCTTAAGCCAAGGTGGAAAAGTACAGAAATTCTTTAGGTATGGACAATGGAAACTGAATATCAGAATATTGCAGCACTGAAAGGAAAGGACTATTAGTTAATATGTAAGGTGTAAATATGTTGTTTGCCTTACTTTCACACACATTGTTAGTTCTCAAATTAAAACTTTTGGCAGGCAGAGGGTGGGTGGCCATGAAGGGTAATCAGCAGAAAGGTACCAGCAAACTATGAAAATGGGCTTTTAAATTTAACATGAGTGTATTTGAGGAGAACCCAAAGAAAAGTAATTGGATGAGTGTCAACAAACTGATATACACATGATTGTTCTAAGTCAGTCACTAGATGTATAGTAAAGTAAACAGTATGAGATCAGTAAAACAGCCATTATGCACATTAAAGTAAAGCTAAAAGCCAAACTTTTCTTTTGGTTTTGGATAGCGGGGAGATGGATTAAAATACCTGTCAGTTTGAATTGCTGTCTCTGCCCTTGTTAAGGAGGTTTATCCTCTCTATTTCTCCTGCTAACCATTATCATTGAAAGTAAACAAAAAACTCACATTTTTGGTTGTCCCCAGCAAGGTAATAAAAGGGAAGTATTCCAAAGGAGACACTAGTGCTGGTGACCTGGGGGTCCCCAAGGAATTCTATTAATTTGTAGGGATTTCCTCTCACTTCCTGTTTGGCTATGGGACAAGAAGTAAGAGAAAACATCTGTAATGGGACACAGATGGCGAAAAAAAATTGACAGGGGCTATAACTCTTGATTGCCCTATCCAAAATGAAAAAAAAAAAGTTTTGACTATAGTTCTACTTTAACAATTGTGTAAGCAACCGTGGCTTTGATTTTTTATACCGACACATTTCCTTTAACCTGCCTAGCGGTATCCCC